>NC_090797.1:4482500-4782500 GCF_040054535.1 Antennarius striatus
GTTGCTGTAGTATAAACTGAATCAGTAAAGCTTTTTTTTTTTTTTTTAACCAAAAAGAATCCAGTCAGCACCGAATTCTGCACTGAGGCACAGCGTAGCAAGGAAAGGAATCACATCACAGTGACTGCTCAAACTGAACGCCATAGCACCAAAATGTACCAAATCTGTTTTGCTGGTCTGACTGTCAGCAAAGTCTTTCATGAAAGTCTGTTGGCATCAAGTGGTTCTCTTTTTTTTAATCTGAACTTTTATTAAAACATATTTTTATCACATCTGTCTGACTGTTGATATGATGACACGAAACCTGCTTCATGAATGTGGATGAAACCTTGTGGAAGCGTTGGCTTTGTGACAAGGAAGGGGGTGATTGAATTTTGAAGCTGATCTGCAGAAAGGTGATTTTTTTTTTTTTTTTAACTTTAGGAGAAATTCTTTTGCCATGAATTCCATCTGTTACATATTAATTACCTGATGGTAAATTCTGGTGTAGATCTGCATAAGGAGGCAGAGTTGAGGATTTCTTTTCTCCTTTTTTTAAAAATTATGACACAAGTTTTGAGATGTGTTTCTATTTCTCTGCACTTGTTTCTTTCACTTCACCTCATTAGCTTTTCCACTTGCTTTTCTTCCTTTACCATCTTCTTCTTTATTCTTTTCACGCTCCAGAGAAACACTTTTAATTGTGTTGTAATGTGGACTTACTTTCAAACAAAGACACATATATTACCGTATCCCCTAATGATTGACCGGTTGACTTTCTGTGTGATCTAAGATGTCTGTGTGTGTGTGTGTGTCTTTCGTGTGCTTAATAATGACCACGTACGTTTGTAACGGGGCCACAAGTCTCATCCATCATGCTCCCTGCTGCTCTGCGTTGGAGCGTGTAGGTGGCGCTTTGTTTCATCTTGGATCTTAGAAAAACATACAGCAGCTCAAAACCGAACATATTGTCCTTTTTGGTCGCTAAGATAAGTGAAATGTTTTTTCATAAATTTTGTAGGAGGGAGGAATGAAAGGGACAAGGAAAAAGTATATTGGATTTTACGAGGCAGACGCTGTGCATGATTATACATTATATTTGTATTCATGTAGAAAAGACTTTGACCTTCAAGTTACTCCCAGAATGAAACTAACGGGCGTGCTATATATATTCTGTGGGCAACACAATAAATCCTTCTGGTGCCTACAGAACAGAGCCCAGCAAAGTCATACAGTATTAGTGAAATGTGCCGTATACATAATGCACAAGGCAAGAAATGCTATCACAAGCTCTGTTTAGTAGGAAATCATAACAGGATGGTGCCGGAGGAATAAATCAGCATAACCGGTCGCAACAGCAGCGGCATGAAGGATCAGTGTAGAGAGAGAAAGTGAGCCTGTCACAATATATAAACTCGGTCATCTGATAGGGATCAGCTGATGCATGTGTGACTTCAGTGCTCTGCTGGAACCAATATAGCACCCAGCAGTTTGGCTGAGCTCGCAGTTCCTCTCCATTGTCTCTCAACAAGTGGGGATTAGATCACAAAACTGTTTCAAACTCTGTCTCCTGCAGACCATCTGCATGGTCTGTGGCCTTATTATGATGGATTTACGGGATTGGAAGGCAAATGAATAACTACATCACCGGTGATCTCATTAAACTATAAAGTTTAAGAGTCCATGTCAAAGACCTTTCTGTTCATTGATTGGTTGACAAACAGGAAATGAATAGACAACAATTCTGAAGAGTGTATGAGCAGGTTGGCATTAAGAAAACATAATGTTCTGCTTTATATGACCTTTAGAATTCAAAACTTTGGATTTGCAGTGGCTAAAACTGAGTATCTTGGAATTTGGGAGTGGTTTTTAGAATGAATGAATCCCCACCAAAAAGAATCCCCACCTGCTGACCAATCAGAATTAAGAATTCTCTATGTCCATGGTGTCAGAAGGAAGTGTTAGTACAAGTAGTCCTCATTTTACTAACATTCCATTTACAAACATTTGGAGATACAATGACTATTGTCCTGCAGTTCCGTTTTCTGCCACAGACTGTGCAGGGGGCAGCACTGCTGCGTTCAACACTCATCTCCCCATCTTGATTGTTGTTACATCCCGCGAAGCGGTGATGTATTTTAATTATCAGTGTTTGTGTGTCCGTTCATCCGGACAGATGGACAGGAGCAAACCTTTAAGGAGCAAAAGTTTAATGTCCTCAAATGGAAATTATAGATTGGAATTTAATACGTAACAACTTACAAACAAATATGCTTGTATGTTGAGGACTACCTGTAGTCAGCAAGAGATAAGCATTAGTTGCAGCCCAAAATGAATATGTGGCAGTTAAACAAGATGAAAAGTATAGAAAAGTTTGATAATACAAGAAGTCAGCGAGAAGAAGAGACGTAAAAAGGAAAGAAGAGAATCCTGTAGTTGAAAAGAGACCAGGTGAGGACAGAGGATTTAGTGAAGACAGAAAGAGAAAAGAATTTTGTTCTCATCCACCCTGATTAATGACCCTGTTAGCCTTTTAATAGCCCTCCTCAGATTTTCCCTCCGTCTCTCTTTCCCCGCCCTTTCTCTTTTTGACCCCGTCAGCTAAAACGTGCTTTCTTCAAATCATTTATGTTAAATGCTAACAAAAGATGAGTTTGTAACCGTCCTTCTTCTCATCCCTCCTCTCCTTATCTTAATTGCTTTCCTTTTCTATTTCACTTTTTTTTTTGTTGCTTTTTCTCGAAGTTAAGTTTGCCTTTTTATAGCTTGTGGTTCGCTTTGCTACTATGGTAACAGCAGGGGAGTGGGAGTTAGTAGCTAATCCTGTTTGGGTGTCATGGTGGCATTGGTATGGCACCCAGCAGGAGAGCTGCACGCACTTTTATTCTCTTTAATCATAAGGTATCAATGAGGATTTTACAGGTCAGAGAGCATCATGTCTCTCTCAGACTGACTTTGGAGGTCATTTAAAACTCTCATAGTGGTGTATTACACTAACAGTCGTTCTTCAGTGTTTCCTCTGACTCACAGACTCATTATCCTCACAGGGAAACAAGTGATCTGTTGCCATAGTGCCACATTTTACTTGCTATTTTTCTGTCCGTAAGACATTTAGGATAACTTTCCAACAACACTATGAGCTTGCAGTTGAAAATCACATACCTGATGAAAGTCTTTATTTACTTAAAGGTATGAAATGTAACACACACGTACACACACTCACACCGGGGGGACAATCATGTCAATGTTTTCCCATCCTATCTCTTTTTCTTCTCCATTTTCACTATGTTGTGCTACAGATTCACTCCACTGGACATTAACCAGGGGAGGAATGATGGTGCAATTCTCACACACAAGCACAACACACAAACACACAAACACATACCCACAGAGGCATAAACACATTAGCTGACGGGACGTTTCCTGCATTCTGCTGTGAGATGGGCTGGTGTGTTTTCTTTGTGATAAGAGCAATACAACAAGTTGAACACGGAAAAGAGAGCTGGAGTCAGATAGAGAGGGTTGTTTTGTTTGTTTGTTTGTTTTGTTTGTGTATGATGTTGATAAAAAAAACATATACTATATTCAATTTCAAATCACTGCAGCTATATTTCTAAAGGTTTACCCACAGCCAGACAGAGAAGTCTGACTAGTACCGCTGCATTATAGTATATAAATTACATTATAGATTTATCATACTGTCCATTGCAAACATTAAAAGAAAATGAAATCTGTTGATCGATATGTTATTCCCATCCTAAATGTGTACACATCATTTCTTTCTTCCAGAGGTGTTATATTTACTTCTGTTTCAAATCTTCGTACATTGATGTACATTGCAGCCTCTCATTGACCCATCTTGCATCATATCAGGTCCCCGACTTCTGCATGATAACATGTCTTTAAATAAAACACACACGTGTTGGCGATGTTTATTCTCAGCAGATAAAGAGCAAGAAGGCGAAACTCAGTCCACAAGAAGACTATTGTGTGAAGCCACTGTTAAAACTGTGTGCTTGTGTTTTTGTACGTGTCTTTTTTTGTGTGGGGATTGATGTTGAGGATGTATTACATGTCTCTGCTATTGCCTAGAGATCATGTCAGAGGAAACAGTGAAGCTGTCCCTCATAAAATGACCTATTTGACGCTTCACGATCTGTCATTCAGAAGTAAAGGAATTCTGGGAACACTGACTTGAATTTCTGACATTTCATTTGCTGGACAGACTGTGAAACGTCTCATTTTTGGTCATTCGGGGTACAACCACAGGAGCTTGATTCTCAGGAAGTGGATGATGGTGTGAAATGGGTGCCATGAGCACAATGATACCGGTACCACTCTTTTTATTCATATGATTCCTTTTTTTTTTTTTTTTTTTTTGCCTCAACCCTTTCCCTTTCTGCTCTGTGTGTCCTCCTGTTATGCAGTCTGAATAATTGATTGGGAACACAGAGAGCAGAAAGAGGGACAGAAAGCGAAGCGGGGAGAGGCAGATGGAGGGAGGGGGTGTACAAATGGACAAAAAAAGAGAAAGAAGAGACTTAAAGTAAGGAGACATCTGGATATGGACTGAAAAGAGGTCAAACGAGGGAGAGGAAGAGTGGGTTGTGAATGAAAGAGTCCGCTAACAAGCACAGCTTCACTCATCTGTCTGAGCAGACAGACTGATGATGAAAAGAGTAGCTGATGGAGTGATTTATGATTGTTTTTGTCTGAAAAACAGTTAGACAAACCCCGAAGGAATTCCGTTTACAGTGTTGCGAGCTAGAAAATCTGCAACGTCTTGAATCTGGAAACAAAATATTCTTGACAGTTTTATTTGATTAAGTCCTTAAGACGATTGTTCGCTTGTAAAATTCGTTGCTGGTGTATTTACTACCAAGCTACTCATTGATTTACTGCCTGCTTGTTTCGACAGACATTCATCATCTGTCTTCATAGTTCCACAAAATGAATAACAGCAATAAAATCATCCTCAAATTTCATCATATGGAGGAACTTTTGGCAGCAATAAGGCTACACTGTAAAATTTTGATGTAAATTTATACATAAATCTGAACAGTATTAAACTGTATTGATGTCATACAGTAAAATTCTGTAGACTGCAATAAAATGTGGTGCTGTCTCTGTTTCTACTGGTGGCTGTAGTTCAGCTTCGATTTACTTGGTGTGTGAGTGATTGATTGAATGATTATTGGTCCTGATCAACAGGTGGTGTCTTGGATGATAGCCTCTCTAGTCACTGTTTGAATGGTTGGATGCTGGCTCGTGTTGTGAAGCTCTTTGATTTGGTATTCAGACAAGAAAGGTACTAAATAAGTCAGTTTAACATTATAGCAGCAACACCACCTGTTGCAGTGTGAAGACCTTTGTCACCGGTGATCTCATGCACCTACTTTATTGTGCTGTTCTCATGGATGTGGACATAAATTGAAAACAAGCTCACACATCTGCACAGTAACATCTTATACTCGGGAAAGGGGAAAAGTGTGTGTTACTGAAACAAATTTTAAAAAATCAATTTATATCCTTTTACCTTGACTTTTTCCATTTGCCTCCTCTGTATAGTTTATACAGTATCTTTCATTTTTCTTCCCACCATCCCCTGCTTTCTTTCTCTCCTTCTGCTCTCTCAAGGGTACGACTTACCTTCTCCTGACACACACACACACACACACACACACACACACACACACACACACACACACACACACACACACACACACACACACACACACACACACACACACACACACATTAACACATTTGTACACACCTACAACACAGACTGGCTGTCTATACAAGATGATTTATGTCTTCTTCTGTACTTTATTATTTTTAGACCAATTACTCTGTTTCTTTTCTCCTTCCTATTCTTTTCTTTCTTTCTTTCTTTCTTTCTTTCTTTTGTGTTTGTGAGTGTTTAGTGTTTTTGAAGTTTCATCTAATGAAAAATTGTAAAATGTTCTGAATGTGATTGAAGTGTTTTTGCAAAAGAAAAAAAAATTCTTTCTTTCTTTCTTTCTTTTTCAATCTCTCCATTTCTCCTTAAATCTTGTTACCACTTTTCTTCACTTCATATTGTTTGATATCATTTCAGGCATCATCTGATTCAGCACGGATGATGACGATAATATGACTGTCTGCGCATGTGCAGTTATCATAGTTAGCATGTGGTATTCTGTGTGAGTTTGGTTCCACACACCAGCGTAATGTGAAAGAATTTATACAGAAATAGAAAATCTAATCAAATACTTTGCATCTCTAAATCAAATGTGCATCTTTCTTTAATGCCGCTTCTGAAAAATGCAAAGGTTGGAGCCAACATTCACACATTTTAGAGGATGTCATCTGTCTGTATTTACAAAAATACAGCCACAGATTGTGCATCACAGCGCTACACAAATACAATTCACATAAACAGTTCTGTGTATCAAGGTCTTCCTTCCCTCCTTCTTTCCTTCTCTCTGCACTGCAGTGCTGGTTGTCTGGAAACGAGGGGTTTTTTTTTTCTCACCTTCTATAAAGTTTGATATTCAGGGTGCAGAGCAAACAAAAGAGAAACAGAGAAATAAAAGTACTGATCCAACATCCAAGGCATCATCCACATTAATGCACAATTGAAGGGTTTGTTTTTGCATTTGTATCGTTCAGATTAAAATCAGCAGTCAGTCTTTGGGTACGTTGGATAGAGACAGACGTATACTGTATGTATTTTGTTTTTTTTTAAAAGATAAAAAAAGAAAAGAAAACAAAGGAGTCAGTGTTCTCAGTGTTCTTCCAATCAATTCCTCTGCTACACACAAACTCACCACGGGTGCTTTGGGTTTACTGAACCATCACTCCCAATACAACAATAATTACAGGAAAAGACATGCTTGGATGAGGTTGGTAGAAACTATTGATGTCCCTAATAGGAATTTTTGACAGCAAATTGATGTAATGCTATCCCAAACTCATTGTTTATTTGTGTGTATGTGTGTGTGCATGTGTGTGTCCGTGTGTGTGTGAGGGTGTGTGTGTGTTAACAGGGCTAATAGAGACTTGAGATAATAGACTTCAATGGCATTTGATGCATTTAGATGGTTTTTGTCTACTAATGACCAGAACACCTTTTCCCAGTAGATTTAGATAAACTTCCTGGCTATAATATAGATAGAAGAACTGTTTAAAATCTATTCCATTCGCATAGAGGAAAACATCATGACCATCCCTCACAGAATTCAAGGCAACTGAAGAAGATGACTTCGAATATATGAGCCTTTATAACCCAAGGTGCTATCAAAGCCCAGATGCTCTCTCAACAGAACCTCAGTAGTACAGTAGGCACTGAAAAGAGCATTGCTCATCCATCTTGTCCACCCACAATGAGAATGTAAGTACGCTCTCTAACCCCTAGGCTTGCCTGTCCTTCTATTTCCTGAGTGACTGTAAAAATCTGATGTCTTAACTGAGGGTTTGTCGGATATTAAAGCTCCATCTTTAAGGATGTTAGCTGAGGAAAGGCAGGAAGATTGTAGCAAAGACAGGATTTTACCTAAACTGTATAGTCATAGTAAATAATCCCTCTGAGTCATCAATTATGGTCCACCAGAAATGGATCTCGGTGTCTCTATCTGCAGAAACCTGGTCTGCATTTTTTAAATTTTCTGTGTGTCTAGACTGTTTCTAGGCTTCAGCAGTTGGCCGGTGGCTTTGCAGGCCTCAGCAAATAACAGCATGCAGAATGAGAAGGAAGAGCGTAGCTGTAAAGTGCAGCGAACAGGTGCCAGGTTGTAAGCACATCCAAGAAGAGCCATCGAGCTGTGGATGAGAGGCTTCAACGCTCTCTGCCTGGAAATACTGAGGCAGCTGCCTAAGAGACACACGCTACACTACATGATGACATTATTCTACATCTTTTATCTTGAGCTTTTCCAGCTTCGGTTTTCTCTTTATTCAGTGAATGTAGACCAATTTTTGTTCAGCGACCCCAACCTAACCCCAGATTTCAAGCTCCATTGACCCTCTATTAAATCCTCATCAAAAGGAAGCGAGACCATAATTATGATAAGTTGTTTTCCACTTTGCATCTAGTGCGCATCTCAGCTCTTAAATCTGTCTGAACCCCTTATATTTACACCAGGGATAATTTTGAGGTCAGTATTAATTGAAACACATGAATTAGAGCTGTTAAAATAACAGGCGTTATTACAAAAATATTGTGGCCCAATCATATTTATAATAGCAAGACCTGCTAGATCTTTTCTAGGATGTGTTCAGGGTTTTCAGTCCATCTCATGTTACCAGTTCAATTGTATAAGAGTAAGAATAAAGTTACAGACAGCCTATAGTTTTTTTTTGTTTGTTTTTTTGTCAGTTAGCAGAGTTAACCCTCTGAAGATTAACCAGCTGAAGTAAAAGAGATGTGTTTCTGATTCTGATCACGAGCTACCATCACAGTGACGAAAGAATGAAGAGGATGCAACCTTAAGAGAAATGTGTGGTTAAAAAATGGAGGCTGAGCTGCAAAGGGCTGAATTTTCATTTTCTTTTAGTGGGCGTTGTTCATTTCGGAAGTTACTTGATCAAGACTTGTACTTATTTTTATATGATAACTCCAGCGTGTAAACTGAGGTTGGAGTTGTCATGTCGGAGGCAGTTTGAAAGGAATGGAAAATGGAAAATGAAGATGACCACGTGTTTTCCAGATCAGGTGTTGTAGATCTTGTAGATCTCGTCCTGTCAACAGTGTGATACCTTTTTGTCTTCTTGAGGATTAGTGATCAGTGATAGAACCACTCTAAAGCTCAGTACAATCAACTGGTGGCAAAAGGCCAGTAAGTACATGACACAGATCACTGGAGCAGGCAAACAATTTCACAGGTGTACAAGAACACAACTCAGATAACACATTGGTACACATGTGAACACACAGACACACAATAGGACCCCGACTCTGACCTGAGAGTACAAATTAGGACTGTGTTCTGTTGGTATCCTTGGTGCGATACTGATCAGTATCATACATTAGAATGTGTGTGTGTGTGTCTGTGTGTCTGTGTGTGTGTGCGTGCGCGAGAGAGAGAGAGATAGAGAGGAAGAGGGAGACAGAGAGAGAGAGTCTGCCACCGCCACTGCTGCAGCCCACAGTTTCCATGGTAACATTGGTCTCTATGGTAACTTCTGGTTGGCACCCACAGAGAAAAATGAGGGGAAGGAAGGAGAAGAGGTGAAGATGTTGAAGAGAGGGATGAGAAATGGAGGGAGAGAAGAAGAGAGATAGAATAAGAAAGAGTTTAAGTAACTTTGCCTTTGATGTGAACTTCTAGAACTGTTCAGTCATGACCTGTAATGGGTTGGTTGGAGTTACCGAGTTTAGTTGGGGAGTGAAATTTTGCTTTATTTTAAGTTTGGCTAATCTTGCATTTTGTCCCAAAAAAATGCATCGTTTTCTGACTTAATGTTTCTTCTTCTGCCATTTTTAGAGTAATTTTATTGCATTCCCAAATCTAGCCATCAGCTAAAATTGATCACAAAAAGTAATACGTTAAAACGTACGAGAATAAGTTGTGTGTGTGTGTTCTTGGTGATGCGTTACATCATAATAGGTCTTCTTTTACAGTGGCATCATTAACGCTAACAGTTCACCGCTGCAGATTCGTGTTCTCAGTGCTTTACTTTGTGTTGTTGCATCTGAACAAAGCATCACTCGATGTAGGCATGAAAATGTTTCCAGTATGAGGAGGAAAAAAAGTCAGATTCCTGTTTGCTTCCATTATCTCCAGATTTATAGAATGTAAAAAAATTACAAGAAGTGGATTTCAGATTTTCCTTTCAAAACAAAACTTTCTTTTTTTTTCCTCACACGTGCGTGGACATCATCTGAAACTAGACTATCCAAGGCATCTGTTGTTGCTAAATCATGTCATTCCAGCTTAAAAAAAAAAAAAAGATAAAGCTAAATCAGTCTCCAACGTGAGGAAAAATTGGCATTGCTGCCTTTATAGCGGCTCCTTGACCTCTCAGCTCAGGATGTGTGAATGAAAACGGGTTTTATCAGCACTCACAAGTCTTTCCTTTACACACATGTTAAGCTTATCCTGTGCAGTCTTGGAATTGCAAGAAATGGAACCACTGGAAAGCCGAGACTCTTGTGGATTGAGCGAGCTGAATCGTATTCATGTGCGATGATCTTAATCCCCGTAATGTCCGTTCCAGCGCAGCGAGACTGAACCTTACTGCATTAAAGGACCTACGTTGACCTCCAGCATAATCACAGCCTCGTGAAACTTTACGAACTCAGAATTAGCGGCCCGTGGCGCTCAAGAGGATGGATGGCTCGTCTACATTTGGTGTCGATGAGGTGTGTGTGTGTGTGGGGCGGGGGGCTTGGAGTAGTTTCCAGAGTAAATTTCTGACAGCAAATCACAGCATAGGATTTTTTGCAGTGTTCCTTAAAGCTTGAAGTCTTAATATGACTGAAAGCTGCATGAAATAAACACACACATACACACACACAAAACTTTAACATGTCTGTGTTTCAGATCTTACCAATCCTGTCTTGCAGAAGACACATATTCATACACAGAAGGTCACGACGAATGGAAACACTGCCTGCTCTATGGGAGAATGTTGATTCCATAATCTGATTGGCCAAACTGATGGATAGGAGGATTGGTTGACCTATCACAGCTAACTGAATTACTTCACCCACACACTCACCTTTCTGTCATTCTGTCGGCCTTTCCCTTTCCCCCGACTCTGTCTCTTTGCTCTGCATCCCCTCCATCCTCCTCTCCTCTCCCAGCCTCTCATTTCCTCCCAGTCACTAACCAGATTAGTCGTTCCCCTTATGGATTTTTGCCCTTTATGGCTCTGTATGAATGGCGGAGTGTATTTGTGTGTTTGTGTGCTCGTGTGTCAGGTTGAGCTGCTCCTACCAGATGTTGTTCTCTGTTTTATTCCTCTGAGCGCCGCACTGTCTGCCTGTCACCAGCAGATACACCGCCTGTGTTTGTGTGCGTGTGTGTTTGAGGGAGTGATGAAGACCTTTTTAATGTGTGTGTGTGAGAGATTTCTTCCGCTATGATCACTAATGTACTTTACGGTGTATTTTGGAGGGTCTCCAGCACACATGATGAATATACGAAGACAACAATTCTCCACATACTTCCTGAAAAAGAGGACAGGTGTTTAATGTATAAGCTTTGATTCTATCTTTAAGCCGGATACGTCTCTGCCAATAAAACATACCGAATGGAAACATGAGACAAGGTTAGAGAGTCAGAGACGAGAAACAAAACTAGTTTGAGACGGTTTGCTTCCTTTAAAATCAACTTTCCTTTCAAGTTATCGTTAAGATTGTGCAAATCCTCCCGTTTTGTAATTCATTCCCTCTGCCGTCAAGCTTATTTCCAAGTGTGGGAAAAATTGCTGTTCTGTGTGACAGTCATGTCAAGTACTCCAAAAACCAAAGCGTGTTTTTAAAAAAAAATCAATATCCAGACATTGGGAAGTGGTTCAACACTGATTATATAGCACTGTGTAAATTATTGTTTTTTTCTTTTGGAATATTTATTAAATAAAATAGTGATTTTTTTTTTTCACTTCAGTGTACGCTGATACTATCAGATAAATGGAGGGTATTTTACTGGTAAATGTCCCTGAAAAATGACACAATAATTTTACCTAAACTACTTCTGATATGTTCATGCTGTAAAACCGGATGCTAACCCCATCAAATTCTGAAGCTATTTTGCTAAACTTGAACACCCACACACATTAAAGCTGCATCCCTATAGGATCAGGTTCAACTGGTTCCACCCAGGGATGGTTGTTGAGAGACCTGGCTGGCCTTTTTGTCCCAAACCTCTGACCCTTTGTTAGTCCAGCTCTATGGGAAAACAGTGGGAACAGGAGGAGGAGCAGGATCTGAGATGGATGGATGGATGGATTGATGGAGGAGCTAAATATATTTTAGGATTACAAATAAACATGTACGGCGTATGAACCAAGCAAAAGCATAGAAAGACTATGTTAGATCTCATTTTAGTTAAAAATTAGACAGGAGAAATGACGAATGATGGGATGGATGATGAATAGTTTGAAGGTTTATGATAGAAGCACCCTCTCTCTTTTTCTTTTTCTCGTTCTCTCTCTCTCTTTCTCGCTGCTAAGTCCATTTGAGGACATTTCCCAGGACCCTCTTAGTCAAGGGTCACCATGATGACAACAATCTCCAAGAAACTCCGTAGTAGAAGAGCTGTGTGCACGGCTTGTGTATCTACATTCCTCTCTTCACGGAGTTGCCTCTCAGGACCAGGAAAGTCACTGAGATTAATTAATCAAAATATGGTACATCCTTACAGGATGCAACCAATTCGCTCGCACACAGCCGTCAAAGCCACGTAAACAGTTAGCAGAGCGTATTATTCCAGCTCATGAAGCCAGAGGAGGTAGAAACCAACATTGTTGATATTCATAAGTCACATACGGGGTATGATGTGTGTGTAATGCTTGGGTATTACTCTAATTTTCCTAACCATCCAACCAAATAACATTTAATGGATGTTTGGTCTTCTCCCTTTCGTTTGATGTGCCGCCTAATAGTATTTATTTTCGCCTCTTCCATCTTCTTTCTTTTAATCTTTCGAGAAATATTGAATATTGTCATTTTGTGTCTGCAGGAGCGTGTGGAGTACCTATTCCTCATCATTTTCACGGTGGAGGCGTTCCTCAAGGTCATAGCCTATGGGCTGCTCTTCCACCCCAACGCCTACCTGAGGAACGGCTGGAATCTGCTGGACTTCATCATCGTAGTTGTAGGGTGAGTGGACGGAAACGTCAAATGATTCCAGCTCATAGTTTTAAATGCAAACCCAACATGTTGTTGAATATCAGCACGTTAAATTGATTTCAGTGCTTTGGTATAATTACTGCCAACAAATGAAAATTCAGCCAAGACAGATTGGCCAACTGGCAGCCTCTGTCTATTCTTATAGGTACTTATTTTGATTGTGTATTCCATAACTCAGGTTGTATTTCCTTTTAACACCTTTAATTACTGTTGTCGCGCTTTTCTTTGCTTTTGCTAAACTTTTTTTTTTTTTTACTCCACCATTGTTGAAAACAGATCAACAAAATCCAATCAGCTGGGACATGATATAAAATCTGATCAAGTGGAAACATTTTTCCCATTTTTCTGCTGGACGTATAACATTTTATTAGTAAAAAATAAAAATAATATAATTTTTGACATTGTTTTTGAGGGATATTTTGTCATAAACAATTCTCTGTCACGGTGAATTGTATTAATGCGGTAATAAACTCCAGCCAAAAGTGTATTGGTGAAGCCTAAACTGATTAGCTTGTTAGATGCTGATAGCAAAGCTCTGCACTGTTTTTCTTTATCTGCAACTCAGCAACATGACCCATCTGCTAAACCCTCAGAGTGTGTGTGTGTGTGTGTGTGTGTGTGTGTGTCAGTGTCGGTGTAGGTGTGTGTGTTTGTGTGTGTCTGTCTTGCTGGCAATGCTTTTTGAGCATGCTGTAATAGTCAGTGGATGACAGTTGCATTAATGATCTACTGGACTGTGTGTGTGTGTGTGTGTGTGTGTGTGTGTGTGTGTGTGTGTGTGTGTGTGTGTGTGTGTGTGTGTGTGTGTGTGTGTGTGTGTGTGTGTGTGTGTGTGTGTGTGTGCGTGCGTGCGTGCGTGTGTGCAAGAGACAAAAAGTAAGCTCCTAACAGCCTGAAAGAAGAAAGGCTCTGTGAACACACGCACACACACACACACACACACACACACACACACACACACACACACACACACACACACACACACACACACACACACACACACACACACACACACACACACACACACACACACACACACAATGTCAGCTGGTGTCGTAGTGCCACTGTCCCCGGAGTGAGCACAACCTTCACTACTCTCCATCTCTTATCTGACGTCTCTTTCTCCTCTCTGCCTTCCGGTCTCCATTTGATTTATGGGCTTCATTGTGACGCAGCATTTAATTTAATTGTTTGATAATGCAGTACTCATTCGTTGGATGGATGGTGTTTTTACCTTACAACCTTGCCACAGGGAGGTCAAAAGGTCAGATAGATGCCAGAGTACTGTAGTTTGGCAGTGTTCTTTCTCGAGGACACTTCATGAGGGTCGGAACTTGATGTTTTAGAGATAAAAGTCCATCATTTTGACTTTCAGTAGCACAACCTGGTTATATATTTTGTCTTTTAGTCCTTAAATCTATTACATTTTGAGGTTTTGTGATGTGATCTCGTGCTATTATCACACTACAAATGCTATCCTATCAGTAAATTACCGATAAGAATCGTAAAAGTCAGCTTAATCTTTGATCATGAGATCTGTCAGGCACTTTTACTCTCTTACACTTAGCAGAAATAACACAATACATTCTTTAAAAGATGCACATTTGTGATTTTTGTCAAATCCTCAACTCTGACTCAAACTTGTTTTACCTTTCATATACAAAACCTGTCATGGAAATGATACACATCATAAAGAAGCTAAAAAAAAACCCTATTAGCACACTCACCAATCCCGGTGGCTGCTCTGTATCTCTGTCTGCATGCATGAGCGACTGCCTTTGTGTGTATGTGTGCTACTTCCTGCCCCATGTGTGTGTGTGTGTGTGTGTGTGTATGCGTTTGTGTGTCTCTGTGTGTGCAGATGAGAAGTGACAGAGTTCTCTCCTGCAGGAAGGTTCACCATATGGGTGAAAGAGCTTGTACCTGATGTTCAGCAGCCTCAGAGGGACTCACTCGCTCACACACATGTGGCCTGCATGCACACACATACACATTCGCGCCTATTCTCTAGCTGACATGTACCTGAGAGTTTGTTAGTGAAGGCTCAGTGAGCTAACAGGCTATGTGTGCAAGCATATGTTTAGTGTGCAGTGACTAGGTGTTGTATTCTCTTTTTATTTTATCTCTGTGCCACCACCATCATTTTTATTCTCCTCTTCCTATTCCTTGTGCTGCTTTCGTTTTACTTCTCTCCTTTTTATTCTTCTTATCTGTGTTCGGCATTTAAATACCGAGTACTTGAAGGATCACCAAAAAAAAAAAAGACTGAAGAGAGCAAAGCCCTCAGGCACAATTTGCATATTTAAGTATTTTAAACAATCACCCCTGACATTAAGCTGGTTACTCCATTGATGTGATCATTTATCAAGCAAACTGTTAAAATTTCACAGCCTCATAAATGTGAGGATCTGAATTTGTGTTTTCTATGATCAGACTTTGAAATGCTACAGGCTTTGCAGCAATTTAATTATTAATATTTACCTGAGGCTATGTGAACCTGTGAAGGACATTTAATGGAATTGGATTATTAAATCATTGATAGACCCATTGATAATTATTGTCATATTTAATGTTTTTGACAACTATGAAACCACAATATTTCCTTATTTTTTTATTTCTGAATACACACAGCTGCTCCGCAATCTTTAGCTGTGGATGTCCACAAATCATTCTATGCATGCTATGTTCAAAGACTCTAATTATCATTTAACACCCCCTCTGGGGCGAAACATTCCAGCGTGAAACACTGACGGTGCAAAAAATTGTGGACTGTTTTTTTTATTATTTATTTTTATATATACAGTACTCCGTTTCAAAGGCACGCTTCACTTCGAGAGGGAGGGAAAGAGGGAGAGAATCAAATTGAAGGAACGAGTGTGAAATGGAGAGGCAGGGAGAGAATGAGAGAGAGGGTGATATGTTTTGAGAGGTCTTTCAAGTGGCCATTTTCAGCTGCGCTAATTGATAATTCTCCATGACTAACGCGCCGCCGCCGCCGCTGCCGCCTGGCCTTTGAGCCACGCTCACTGTAAAATGGTATTGTATGGTGATTTCTGAAGGATCCCAGAGATACAGAAGAGAGGAGGAGTGATAAGCACAGCCCATACATCAGTTCAAGACTGTTTAACATGCTTGAATTTACGTACGCTGCCGTCTGCCAACAAAAGGTGCAAGCATAAAAACATATTGACGATTTAATCGAAGACTATATTTCCACGGGCTTCTTCCTTTAGAAGTGTTTCTAGATACATAAATCTATTTTTCTAAGCACACAATATGGAGACACTTTCCGTCACTATGGACATCCACAGTGTTGTGTTTCGCCGACTGTCGAGTCATTAAACCGAAGTGCGTCCCCTTATCTGAGAAAGACAGAGAGAACAGATGAAACACCGTCTATTGTTACTAACTAATTAAGCGGTTTTATTTTCTACCTTTGAGTTTATTCCAAGAAACTTGTTTGATTGTGAAATAGCACAGATGTCTTCATCGTTCTCTACGATTTAAAAAAAAAAAAAATGTCCCAGGCTAGATTGATTTGTGTGTTTACAAACGCTGTCACTATTAAAGACATTATTATAAAGATAATGTAGGTGGTTTAGTTTTGTATTTACAACAGGGGACATGAAAAACCCAACAATGACAGATATTCATACCTTTATTGTATTTCAATTATCTGTCTTCATCTCACTTATTGTTTTTTTTAAAATCTCAGCTATTCTCAAGTGTGTGTGGAAATGGGATGTCGCCCTGATGATGATGGTTATTGAAGTCATTACTTCCTGTCTCACAGGTTATTCAGCGCGATCTTGGAGCAGGCCACCAAAGGGGACGGTGCCACTCCTATCGGAGGCAAGGCGGCGGGCTTCGATGTCAAAGCGCTGAGGGCGTTCAGAGTACTCAGACCCCTCAGACTGGTCTCTGGAGTACCTAGTAAGTATGGGGGTGGGTGGGTGGGGTGGGGTAAGACAAATGATTCTTAACATGTGTGCAGAATAACACATGAACGCTCAGACAGCAGGAGGCGTAGATGACTTGTCCATCAGATAATTTACTTTAGAGACTGCAGAAATCAATAATCCAATGAACCAGAAGATGGGAAAAGATTGAACATCATGGATCAAGGCTGAACAAGTGTGTGTGTGCGTGTGTGTGTGTGTGTGTGTGTGTGTGTGTGTGTGTGTGTGTGTGTGTGTGTGTGTGACAGGCATTATGATTACAATACTGGACAAATGCACACGCTGCTGTCACACACACACACACACACACACACACACACACCACTCTCCAACATGTTCCGGGCCGTGTTTTCAATCAGAAACCCATCATTAGCATGTTTGTTAACCGATAGGCACATTGATTAAAAGCATCCAATGTTCCAGGGTGTGTCCACACACACATTTCTATGTCCTCACCAGTCTGTGTGTGTGTCTACCTACAGGTTTACAGGTAGTGTTGAACTCCATAATCAAAGCCATGGTTCCCCTGCTCCATATTGCACTGCTGGTCCTCTTCGTCATCATCATCTATGCCATCATCGGACTGGAGCTCTTCATGGGCAAGATGCACAAGACCTGTGTTCAAGAGCATACAGGTAACACACACACAATCACACACACACATTCTGACGCAGAAACAGGACTGAGATGCACAACACAATCGTGATCTGGTGCATAGGTTCCCACGATGCACTTCACCGGTCAGATAACCATCGGAGAACGCATTCAGTGGCATGTGAAAGCGTGCTTCAGTGGGCGCATGTTCACACAAAGACACGCATACACACCGCTTACATCGGTTCCACGCTCACAGGTAAATACTGCGCCACGCTGTTGTAGTTTCAGCTTGATCAAGCTCAAATGCGGACCCCGGTAACAAGTATTTATTGTAAGATGGAGGCAGGAAATTGAGATGGAGAGAGAGGAGAGCTTGCTGACTGCTGCAGAGGGCAGAGGCTGGTGATGAATGGCTAGAGAGATGCGGTGTGGGACGCCTGGGAGTCGCTGGAGGCTCTTGGTTGGAGAGCGGGAAGGTAGACGGGCGTGAGTAATTCTAAACTACAAGGAATTAGCTATTAGCGAAGAGACAAACTATTCTGAGCAAAGGAACGTCTACTACTACAGACAAAATAATACTTCGAACTGTTTAAATGATTAATTATTTATCATCTGTTATCATTTTGCTTTTGAGTGTGAATGGCCCGGGTAATAATTGAAACAGCTATAAGTGACTGGAGCACTTTTAAAGCCCTTAGGTATAAATGGACTTGACTGTTGTTCTGATGATGTTACAGGCCCCATGAGAGACTTTAGCTTTGCACAGGGTAAGTGCTGGTAGAACACTCCCTGTTATGCTATACATCACCCCCAAGAGCCTGCTTTGTATAATTAGTGCAGTATTTTTTCACATTGATTTTTTTTTATTTTTTATGGATGATGTGTTTGAGTTCAATGGGCCTCTTTTTAAACCTTTAAGTGCACTTTTTTGGGGGGATTTCTTTGTGAAATATTTTTTACTTCTTGATCAATTTTAAATCATGAAAGTCTCTACTTTAAGTGCGCAGATACATCGGACAGAATGATGAGCATAACATGAACCTGGGCTATCTTTTATTGGCCGACTCGATCTTGGATTTAGGATGTTTAGGCTTATTGTAAACGGCTCTTTGCTCTGTCTCTTCTTCCACAGCTACCATTACAGAGGAGAAGCCGGCACCATGTGCACCAGACGGGGCTTATGGCCGACACTGTAGGCATAATGGAACGGTGTGCAAGATGGGATGGGAAGGCCCAAACGACGGCATCACCAACTTCGACAACTTTGCCTTTGCCATGTTGACGGTGTTCCAGTGTATAACCATGGAAGGCTGGACGGACGTGCTTTACTGGGTGAGCCGGAAACCACAACACTATCTGTGTGTGTGTGTGTGTGTGTGTGTGTGTGTGTGTGTGTGTGTGTGTGTGTGTGTGTGTGTGTGTGTGTGTGTGTGTGTGTGTGTGTGTGTGTGTGTGTGTGTGTGTGTGCGTGGGGACTGTATTCACATGGAGCAGTGAGCTTACTAACTCTACACCCCTCCTGCAACCCTGTCTGTTCTTTCTATCCTCACACACATTTCATGAGTTAAAACATGTAATGTTCTTCAATATGTAGGCACCTCTGTTTGCTATGAGACATGTTTATGAAGTGTTATAATCACCAACAGTTATGGAAAAGACTTCTGACAGCTCAGGGCATCACATGGTTTCCATGGTTTTCATCATCCCACATATTTGGGATTATGGATTAGTAACCCCCATAACTTCTGCTGGAACAATTCTTAAAATATCCAGATGAATGTGTGGCATGTTTTCCTAAACACACATGAGTCAAGTCGTGTCTATTGACTCCACTCAGATACTTTAGTGTCACATGCTGTAACTCCTCTGGAATAGAACAGAGTCGGTTTACCTGAATTCTTGCAAACTCGCAGCAGTTGAATGGGCTTCCCACGAAGGGCTGTCCACCTTTCCAAGAAAGTGCCTCTTAAAGTGCTGCGTAACAGCGTAAACACACATTATGAACGAGAGCCGGGGTTCGTCATCGAGATACAAAAGCAGGAGTTTGTTTAGCGTGATTCTAATTGCGGATCGTAAAGCTCCTGAAGACAAAAGGGTTTATCCACACAAACATACAACACTGACTTTCTTGCTTTGCCAGGTTTTGAGTTGCTTTTTTTTTTTTTTTTCTAACCTGCATTGCTCTGCTCTTGTTTCCTCTCTTCACATTTTCTTCTTTCCTTTTCTGTCCTTGACCTTTGGTTCTCCCTCTCATTTCTTTCCTCCTCTTAACCATCTCTGCCACATTTCTTTTTCCGTCCCCAAACGTTCTCACTCCCCTCCTCCCCTTATATCCCATAACTCTTCTCTCTTGTTAATCCCCATCTCCCCCCCCCATCTCTTTCTCCATCTTTCTTTCTCTTGTCTCTCTCAGATGCAGGATGCTATGGGCTATGAGCTGCCGTGGGTCTATTTTGTCTCTCTCGTCATCTTCGGCTCCTTTTTCGTTCTCAATCTCGTTCTGGGGGTGTTGAGCGGGTAAGAGGTTGTGCTGTTGTCATGTGCGTGCAAATGTTTGTTGTTTGTGTGTGTGTGTGTGTGTGCATGTATGTGGTGTTTTTAGATATGATAATGGGCTGTGCAACAAGAGTCTCCGGTCCAAATGCTTTGAGTACACTTTATGGTTCATGTATTTTTGGTTGCTGAAGATGCACAGATAAAATAAAAGTAGAAACAGCAGTGACCTCACACACACACACACACAAACATACACACACCCTTTGTGTGCTGCTTTACATACGTGTTAATAAGCCTACATCTGCTTACATAGTTTGCACATTTGCCTACAGCATGTGTGTAGTCGTTAAGAGGCGCTTGCTTCATGTCTGCTTCGTTTCAATAAATCCCGCCCCACCAGGCGAACCGGCTGCCATTTTTTCCCCCATGCTCTGCTAAGTCACGCTGTTTTAGTACAAGCACCACCCGGCCTGTAGGGACAGGTATTAATAATTCACCCTCAGGTCAGCCATGGAGGTAGAGCACTAAAACAGAAAGTGGCGCTCAGAGGAGACGTGGCTTTAAAGATGGAAATTATGGGATGGAAGGCTGCGTTAAATAGGAACATCATTTCCAAAGCGCTCATTAAAACATTGGAATTATCAGATAAAAATAACTTGAGCTTTGAGTAACAGTAAAAACTAAAATAAAGGTCACAATAAAATAAGATGAAATAAAAGTAAGACTTCAGATTGGGTTTTTTTAGTGTTATTTTTATTATTATAAAGGCAAATTTATTTTTAAAAGAGAAACACTGAGAATAATTTACTTAGAGGACTGTAACGATGTCCGATCCACAGGAGTCTTGCTGCACAGTCTGAAGAAGTGTGGAACTCAAATACCTTCTCTCCACAGTGATTAAGCCTGAAATGAGCTGGTTTGAGTGGAACGGAGACAAATCAAACTTCAATCTCGTAACCTTCCCTTTTCACAGACGAACATGTCGGCATCTTCCTCAACTCGAGGAAGACTCTCTCTGTTCATCCCGTCATAAGTCATCGGCCTTCTGTTAATGTGGCCAACTTATAATAGGTCTCCAATGTGCACGAATCAACCAGTGTACCTGTAATTTTTCAAATCCATATTACATACACCACAGTTGCCATGTGGCCCGCTAAGTGAGGCCGCATGGCAGCTGTATTATGAACACTCCATATTCCCTGCAGGGATCCTGCTTAAACAAATGGTTCCATCTGTTTGGTAACTTTCATTAAGCATCTAACTCCATCTCTCTTCCCTCCCATTCCTTTTTCCTCCCTCCTTCCTCACTTCCATTCCTGCCCCCTTGATCAATTTCCTCACTTGCCCTCATTTACCTTCAATTTGCCTGCTTGATCTTACCCCTTCATACCTCCATCTCTCCACTCAGGTCAATGATGCGGTAGGGTACAGGTGGCCCTGGCTTTATTTTGTCACGTTAATCATCATCGGATCCTTCTTTGTGCTAAACTTGGTACTGGGGGTATTGAGCGGGTAAGAGCAAGGTTAAAGGTCACCTGTAAATAACTTCTCTTTTTCGACTTAATGTCTTCATGCTGTTGTCCTCAGAGATTTTTGCTTGGTTTTCACTGAACTGAACTCTTTACTTCTGTCTATTTCCTGCTTCTGACAGTATATGAATTGCGGTAAAATTGGTGCAGAATAAGCATCAAATCACAGATGGGCAGATTTGCTAGAGAAGTCCAGCCCAGCGGCTATTTTCTGCTACTGTGACCTTTTGGATATTGCCTCTCAGTGGCAACATCCAAACGGCCTCAGTCTCTACAAAAACCACTGCATTGCTTCGACAAAATGCAGCTATTTGTTTCCAAAAATGTTCCGTTCTCTGCGCTGTTGGCATGGCACAAAAAGTCGAACCTCCCAGTGGAAGTAATCCAATATTACAGCTTTTTGGGAACACGCTGGTTCACAAACCCATTGAACCCCCAAAAATGTCCATCTAAAGAATAACTACTACAATTAAATTTCACAAGTCTCTTCACATGTTGTAGATTATGATGACTTTTTGGTTGAGGGACGGGTTTAGGACAGTAAAGCATCTGGCCCGACCCAAATCTGACTCTCAATACCCACAGCGGTGTGACAGCAGCATTGTGGGGAAAAATAATAGAGGTGTATCTGGTCCAAACAGCTTGGGGGGGTTTGGCTGTCCGACTCGTTGTCTGACTTCTGACTAACGATGCTGTCAACACACTACACAGCCTGACCTTTTACCAACTGCTTTCTGCGTGGAGTGTGTGCGCATCTCAGATTGGCATAATAACTAATGGCAAAAAAGGGAGACGGAGAGCGATGGGTGCAGAGAGGGAAACACCGGTTGTGCCGGTGTTCCAGTGTTTGTCTGGACTGGGTATTATGGTTAAATAGAGAGGGGGGAGGAAGAAAAGGAAACAGATGAGGAGGAGGAGGGGGAGAAGAGAATTGAAAGATGATGTAGAGTAGAAAAATTAGCCGATGAGTACAGGAGCTGTGTATTAAGACACACAATAAATCAATATGATCGGGCCGATGGAGGCGATCGTCATTTGTCCTGATGCCCATTGATCTATCTGTGTGTGCCTGAGCATCTGTCTCTGTTGTATGCAGGTGCGATCATTCCTCTAGAATTTAAACAAACACACACTGTCCCTCTCACACACACACACACACACACACACACACACACACACACACACACACACACTCACACACATGCACTCATCCTGTTAAATCGATGAAAATGACGTTCTATAGCACTGCATCATGGATCTTTGTCTCGCTTTCCATAGGGGCCATGAATTAAACATTACACACATGTTCAATGTTCCGATCTATGTTGTGACAACGTTATATATGATTATATGATAATATGTGATTTAATTGAAATGACGCGTGAGATACAGACGGAATTTTTTTTAAATATTTTTTTTTTTAGTGCCTCTTCTACGCTTTAAATTGCAACAACTTGACTTCACTCTTAAAAAGTCGACACTTTCAGGCAGAGCAGATCATCAGTAAAGCTGTTCCAGCTGTAAATTGCTGATCCTCTCAACATGGAAATTTCAAGGCAATTGATTTTCCTACTTTTTTTTTTGTAAGTGAAGTCAATTTATTATAATTTACAGTGCATATGCAGCCAACAAGGCTGAAAAGGTGTGATCTCGCCAACTAGCGTGGAATTCTACTGACTGATATCCTCATTAAAAACACTCAGGAGAACGGCGCACTATCAAATCTTACTCGATGTGGATTAGCGCACCTTTAAACTGCAGAGTGCTCCCTGCTTCTGTCAGCTCTCATTTATGTGATGTCTTATATGCAAACTCCATCTGGGGTTCCAACATAACTTTGACCTTCCGCCAAGTGCAGCAGTAAATCACACGCCTTTTTAATTCCTCTTTCGTCCTTACACTTGGAAATAATTTCACCAGGTGTCATCATAATATGTTAATATTTCACATTACCCTATCATTGATCTTAGTTGTGTTGAAGCATCACACTTCTATGCCTATTTTTCTTGACATCATCCACACCAAAGTTTAGACTTTAAAAAGAACAGCAAGGATAAGATGCTCCCTAATGTTACAGTAATATTGGATATTTATTTTACATTTTAAGCATTATTTTAAGCGATTTCTTCCCAATATTTCCGTAACCTCTGCTTGATGACTGAAAGAATGAGGTGACGGATGAAAAATGAGGAGATCGGTGATCCGGGATGATCTTGGTGGAGACTCCATTTTGGCTGGGGTGGTGCAGCTGGTGAGGAGTGCCCTCTGTGATCCTCCCTCTGGGTTTGCACCAACCACATTGACACCTGGAGTGGGGGGTGGGGGGGACTCAGATCACACTGCAGAACCTGCGACTCCCATCAGACCTATGATCACCTTGAGCCCTGTGATCCTGGGACAGGATTTATAAAATTACAACAGAACAGACTCCAACAAGTTTTGCAATTTGATTCATTTTTTATGAAGCTCTAATTGACATGATTTAAAAAACTTGCCTCCATTATGGGTTTAATTCTCTATTCTATAATCCACATTCCTACAGCGCAGACATCTTGCTAGTTCTCTTTTTTTTTTTTGACGTATTAACAGAAATGAATTGACCAAAGATGTGATGTTTGAACTGACCAACTTCATGTAGCGTCCTCTGTATCTGCATACTAACACCTTTTGTCCTTGGCAGAGCTTCTCTCTTAACTTTTTTTTTATCTCTTCAGCAGGGCTCCCCTCCTTCCTGCTCTTACGTTTTGCATTATCGCATTATTGTCAGACAATTTTTCGTGCTGCACTGCAATCTAGATTTTCAGATTTTTTTCCCCCATTCCCCTTGTTTCTGGTCTATCTCTACCCCTCTATCCACACCCTTACTATCCATCCATCCTCCTTCCGTCCATCTGCTCCCCTCCTTCCAGAGAGTTTTCCAAGGAGAGAGAGAAGGCGAAAGCACGTGGTGACTTCCAGAAACTCAGAGAAAAACAGCAACTGGAGGAAGACCTCAAGGTAGGCTGGTCTCTCTGAGCTTATTGCAGTGATGCATCTTCTGAAGCAAGATCTATCAGTATCTAAAAATCATAGTCGGCATTCTCCATGGGCTGAATATGGAGCAAGTACATGCTAGAATAATTTGTCATGGTTAAAAATAACAATATATTCACGCAAGCAAACAAGATATTCAGAGTTATAAGTTAAGATTGAATTAAATATCTCTATATATTAGTATTTTATACATTTCTCTCCTGAGCATCATCATTCTTTCCTGCATGAGAATACGTCTGTAACCCTTTACCATGATGTTACAATAGACTTTGAATGTTAAGTTAAAGTTCGGGTTATTGTGCTTAATTTTCAGCCAGAATGTTGTTGATCTCTTTTCTGTTTGTATGATTGTATGTCCAAAATAGGGCTATTTAGACTGGATCACTCAGGCTGAAGACATCGACCCAGAAAATGAAGAGGAGGGCCTGGACGATGACAAACCCAGAAACCGTGAGTACAGTTCTTGTGCGTTTAGGTTACAGTAAACAGCAAACAGTACGTTTAATTTTTAGAGGACATGTTTGCCTGGTTGCTTGTTGAACTGTTGCGATGAGACATTGGCAGTTTTGAATAGTTTTTTGTTTTTTTTTGCTTTGTGCAACAAGAAGTTCTGAGGATGACTGCGCACATGTGTGGGCGTGCATATGTTTGAATCAGTGTTTAATCTATCAGCAGTGAGCTCGCTGCGGTTTATATGTGTCGACGTGCTCCTGGCTCGTAGTCAGTGAATGAATGATTAACTTTAGTGACAGTGACTGACAAATTCAGAGGATGCTAATATTGTCCTCCTGGACTGGCTGCAAACTCTAGAGGTTCAGAGCCCATTTAGATATTAGTGGGACGTGTCAGACTGGAGCTAACAGCCGCTGGGCACACACACACTGACAAACGCACAACAAACACACTCCGGTATGCAAACTCACATGCACTGTAGGTATACACTCCTACGTTACATCCTGACAGAAATAGCATGAAGTCTCTTTTGGCGACACCTCCAGAGTGAGGCGGCCTCGCTCAGCACGTCAACCCAGGAGTGTGCATCATTTCTGGGAGTCTGGGTTTCAGTTCTCTTTTTATACTCATGTACTCTCCAGTATGTACATTATGCTCTCTGACATTGATGATAAACGAGTGAATAATACTGACTAAATATGCAAAGGCAGGCCATGCAATCTGCATATATTCCACACTTTCATTGTCGTCCAACCGCCGAGGCTCTTTCTGAGAAACATTGATGATTGCCAAGGGAAGAAAAAAATTTATGATTTAATCTTTTCGGGAATTGCAAGAATCTAGTGTGGTCAAATGAGCAATGACTCAATTTACATGAAAATGAGGCAAAACACCCCCGTGGCTCGTCTAGAACTTCTGCTTGTTTTCACCTGCTGTTGTTCCTGTGGACCAGGGAGAGATATTACCACATAAAAAAAGTACACAAATATCTACACGAGGTGACCTTTCATTATGGGGCCAAAGTTGTAAAATATCACAAAATTGAAAATTTGGCATCACTGATATTAAATGTAACGACCAGACAAGGTCATGTTTGCTCTAGGCATCCTTATGCATTATTCTTTTCCAGATAAAATCCTTAAAAAATATCAAAATATTAAAAGTGTGTGTCAGGAATGGTGCAAGATTCCATCCATTGTTCTTGCTAAATGGTATAACGCGGGCTATTAGATTGAGATGATCTGACAAAGTGATTAATACCCATAATTCAAAGTTCTCTATCAGAAAGATCAATCACTTTCTTTGTGAACGTGGAAAGTCAGAGACAGCGAGTCACATGACATCTTACTGCTCGGCCTCCCTCTCTCTTTTTGGTGGATAGATCCTCCTCTGGGAAGATGAATGAGGGCAGTTTGTCCCTGCTGCCCAGGACATTCTGCACACTCACACACACGCACACACGCATGCACGCTTGCACGCACACACACACACACACACACACACACACACACACACACACACGTCTTAAGTAGAGATAGGAGACTTTGAGAATACAGGAAAAAATGGCAGGGTGAATAGAGATGTGAGAGAGGCGATGAAATATGTGGGTGTTACTATGAGTGTGTGAAATATAGACACACACGCACACAGGTTATCTGGGACAGAGAACAGATGGGATTTCACATCATGAAGTCACACCAGTGACCACACACTCATATGGAGACCACACTCACCTTTCAATGTGTCTATCCATCATCCTGTTTTTGTCTGTGTATTAAAGAGAGAGAGAGAGAGAGAGAGAGAAAGAGAGAGAGAGAGAGAGAGAGAGAGAGAGAGAGAGAGAGAGAGAGAGAGAGAGAGAGAGAGAGAGATGCCACTGCATTGATTTTTGCCTGCAGGGTGATTGAGAGCCTCTCAAATACGAGCATCATTTGCGACACGCGCAGTTGCAGACGCACACTCTAATGTGATGATAATATGTCATGTCTTGGTTAATTCTGTATGTAATGTTATCATGTTTTGTGTTTCCTGTCGTCTCCGGGGACACACTGTGTGTGTGTTCTTGTGTGTCCTGCTCTCACCCTCTGCCATCTTGTTCTTGCATGCTGTCGTCTTGTGTTGGCATCCTGCCACTGGTGTCTGTGGCAGGAGTGTCTCCAGCTTCCCTGGTTAAGAAGACCAGTTGGCTTGCCTGGTTCAGTCACTCCTCTGACTCTAAGGACGGTATGTGTGTGCGTGCGTGCGTGTGTGTGTGTGTGTGTGTGTGTGTGTGTGTGTGTGTGTGTCAGTGTTGTGTGTCATGTGTCTTTGTGCGTTTCCATGTGTTTTTGGTCATAAAAAGGCACTTGTTTAGTTTCAAATTTCAGTGTGAACACTTGAAAATATCTTGTTAATGAATAATGAATTAGAAATAAGTAATTTGTGGTCAAGGTGACTTCTAAAGACCACAATCCATCTATCCAGGAACCATTTCAGGTCCATTTGGGAAGATTTGAATAATAATTCAGAGCTACTTTTCTTTAACTTTGCACTTCATCTCCACTCGACTCGACTCAACTTGGTATCGGGTTGATTGCTCAGGGTAGGTGGATGCAGAGTGACACTACACTGACATAGCAAATCCTCACCTTCTCAATATAGAAGCTGCATGAAGAAAGTCGCAGTTGCTAAAGTAACTTATTTTTTGTTATGCATAATATGCAATGTTTCATGTGACCTTTTAGTAAGAGTCAATGGAGTCGAGTCGATGCTACGCAGTGGAAGTGGGGCTTAACTGTGTGGATCATTAAGATAAAACTCTTTAATCCCCACTGACACACAAGTAAATGAAGACTTCTCGCTTGTATTGCTCTGCCACCCGAAAGCAGTTTCAACACAGTCAATATTGTTTTAAAGCTAAAGTACAAGCACGCAGGAGATGTGTTCAGGCTGTCTGTTCTTCTGTCTCAACAAATATGCATTTGCCTTATCGAAGTCTCCAAATTATCTATTTAGAAGATAAATTACGTATGAATTATATTCCTACCTGAAAATCTATCTGTGGAATCAGATTGGCTGCCATCTGTGTTTGCTATTGGTTGTCGTAATATAATTATGGTGGTCATTTGCGATGGCTGGTGTGTGCGCTTTTGGATATGGTGCTATTACGTCGTTATTGTCTGCAATTTAATTAAAGCTTAAATCATCAGTGTGCAGTGACTGGTTTATTCAGTGGATAAATGTATGATTATCTACTGGGCGACTGCTTATTTTGCATATACTGTGTGTAAGTGTTTCCACGCTTCGTATCTGTTTGTGCAGCTCATTTTTATTTCTGCTGCTGTGTAAGTGTGCTTGGATTCAATAATGGAATGACCCCAGTATGGAGGGGAGGGTGCTTGAGAATGAAGGCTCACAGTGATGTAAATATCAAGAGAGGAGGAGGTGAAGTAGACAGGAAACAATAGCTGTTGTGTTGGCCAAGAGGAAGGCTAGAGAAGAGGATGGAGGAGTGTAGTGTATAGAAAAATGGATACAACCCTTTTTCCTTTCTTTATGGCAGTGAAGTGCAGATTAAAAGATTAAATAAAACAAGGGAGAAAAGGTATCAGTGCTGTGTCATCAGAATTTAAGTGTTTGTCCACACCTCCCAGTGGATTTCAGCGTCTGCAGCATTATATGTTAATTTACCCCAAACAGTCAGTGTATGTGTGTGTGCGTGTGCCTGCATGTGCGTGTGTGTGTGTGTGTGTGTGTGTGTGTGTGTGTGTGTGTGTGTGTGTGTGCGTTCAGTTCAGACTGTCATTCAACTCAGACCTTTAAAAATCTCTGCGCTCTCCTCCAGCTAGTAAACAGCTATGGAGTTGTGTTGACTTTGAATATTATGATTGAGCTCTGCAGCGATTTTATGTCATGTTTTAGTACAAATACAAAGAAATATGGACATTTGAGATCTCTGGATGACAAAAAAATCTGATGAGTCAGTCTTCAGCTGGTGTAACGGAATGAGAAAAGAGGGAAGAATGACCATTTTGCAGCTGTTTTTTTCTTTACAGCAGGTTATAGCATCGCAGCAAATACAAGTACCTGTGATTATTTGTGTCCATTTGTGCTTTCTGTGGGCGCTTATCTGTGTGTATCCGTGTGTGTCTTGTCTTGCCGAGCTATTTTCAAATCATCACATGTACAAAGAAACATGATTGCTCCTGCAAAAGTACCTTCAAGGTAAGAGCCGTCATATTCACAGAAGAAACATGCAGCTTTTCTTCATGTCTTCGTTTGACTGCATGATCCGTTTGACTTCTCTTCTCTTCTCTTCTCTTCTCTTCTCTTCTCTTCTCTTCTCTTCTCTTCTCTTCTCTTCTCTTCTCTTCTCTTCTCTTCTCTTCTCTTCTCTTCTCTTCTCTTCTCTAAATTAAACTGTGTATTAATAGTCTCTTGTGAAGGGGGGTAGTATTGAATGCCTGTACTTCACATTAAACATTTTTTACGGCCTTCAACTTGTAATTTTTTTAAATCAATAAAGGTGAGGCCCTTCAGTAAGGGCAACATTTAAAATTTTTCTGAACAGAAACACCTTTCTTGACTTGCTGCACATGAAAACATCTGTAATATTTGTCTTGTCACAGTATTCTTATTCCAGAGTCCTTTCTAAAAACGTTTCTCTGAATTTCTGCTAGCTATGCTGACTTTGTTTATGGAAGATAAGATTAAAATTTTTGCCATTTCACCAACAGGTTCTCTCAAAAACAAAATAGTCAAGTTTACTTATTTCCATTATTATAATTAATACTGTAATGCATTTATACATGCAAACATTCTTAAAACTTGAATGAAACACTTTTATGCAGGCAAAGCATGCACCTCATTCCCTTCTTCCCTCCTCCCACTTCATCTCCTTCTTTTTCTCTATATCTCTTCGTTTTTCTTTGCTCTAACAATAGATATTAAACTAGTTCAGAGCTCCATTGAGGAGGAGGCATCAGGCCGGTTTTATATTTGAAAGGCTTTAGCCTCAGGAGAGCCCAGAAGGCCCTGGGTGCTTTTAACTAAGAAGCCTGGCAGCAGGTTGCACACGTCGAGGTGAGGGAACCAGTAGCATGTTCGAAGCAGAGGCTTCAACGTTCAGAGAGAACATCCTGATCTCTACGATGCACAATTCAAACTTCACTAGTCATGTGGCAAAGGACATTGTTCAGTCGCTGGCGGCCTATCCACCACACCTCAGGTTAGACGGTACCGCACAGGTCAGCTCCAAAAACAGAACATGACATAAAAAAGTTTTTAAGCCTTTAAAAGCTTCAAATCTTGTTTGTTAATTCTTGCAGAGTCAGTTGCATCACAAAAGAAATGTGGCTATCATTTAAAGGATTGGACACTTTTAATGGCTTGATGGTGGCTGCTTAGATGACTGACTGAAGCTGAAAGCTCGGACTGCCTTTCTGCAGTATTTGTTCATCTTTATGCACAAAAGCAACAGTCGCACAGTAAAAGATCGTTTTTCATGCAGAGCTCAAGGTACATTTGTAGATTTCCCATTAGAATTCCTATTCACTCTGAATTCCTCACATCATCTTTTTAGGAATAGATTTATCTATACCAACAGTTTGTTACTGCAGATTTGAGCTAAAATTTTGATGAAGGAATTTAGCGCTTGAGATGTGTTTATGAAGAGTGGGTGTTGCTTTGTTTAACAGTGGATATCGCATTTAAACACAAGATGCATTGAGATTCATGTCGTGTCTGAAGCAGGTACCCACAGAGCGTTTGAGGTGACGGTGAGGAGGGTGCAGCTCACTACCGCAGGCAGGCAGAGACTGACAGAAGCAATAAAAAGCAATGGATCACTTCATATCATCCCTTTTTCTCCTCTCACTCCATCCTTCCATCCCTCGATGCTTCTATCCGTCCCTCCTCCACCTTGCTTCTATTTCTTTTTTTTAGTTTGTAATCCTCATTTTTCCTTTTTATCACATTTCCATCCTTACCTGCCAACACATATTACTCTCATCCTTTCTCTCCAGCAGTCTCTACCTCTGTCTTCCTGGTGTTCCTTCTTCCATCTACAGACATCATTACACTTGTCTTTAAATAAGAGTGAAGCGATACAGTCGGGGGTTTCCTTGTAGCATCGGAATCAAGCTCCGTTGGTTGTCTGCTTTTCCACACATCGGTAAAAGTATCCTCCTGTAATGGAGTTGATTTCTTATATTTTTCAATTTGTCATGAATCCCTTTAAAGCCCCTTGTAGCTTTAAATTAATAATTAAAGATTAGAAGACTGAGTAAAAAGCTTATTTTCCCAGACCTCGGCTATAATTAAGCTCTAAAGACCAAAGACTGAAATCTACAACATGTTTTTCTTCTTTGTGAGCGGTAAAAACCAAGATTTAATTCACACAAAGTCAAGCAATCCCTCAGTTTAGAAGATGAAACCATTTTTCTAAAAGCGAATACAGGGGTCGTGCCCAAAAATTCCAAACCAGTAAATATAGCTTGCGTGGCAACTTGGCTCACAATTAGTGTAGGCAGTCTGTGCACTTATAACATTTCCTAAAAACCTGCTTATAATAAGTGTGAAGCTCCTCAGGACTGGATGCAGCCTGGCTTTCAGGTGTGTGTGTGCGTGTGTGTGTGTGTGTGTGTGTGTGTGTGTGTGTGTGTGTGTGTGTGTGTGTGTGTGTGTGTGTGTGTGTGTGTGTGTGTGTGTGTGTGTGTGTGTGTGTTAGAATGATGTAAGTGAGAATGCTCAACCCTTTCCCTGTCCTGGTAATTCATCTTTTCCTTTCATTTTCTTCTCCTTTTGCTCTTTTCCATGCCCCCCAGTGAGCATGCCAGCCAGTGAGAATGAATCAGTCAACACAGATAACGTCCCCGGGGGAGATGTGGAGGGGGAGACCTGCTGTACCCGGCTAGCGTGAGTACCTCACCCTCTCTCTCACTCTCATGCCCGACTCGTATCCTCACATTTTTACCCTCAGCTCCGTCTGTCACCTTCTGCCAATCCCAAGGATGAACTCCATCGTGTATCTCTCCTCTGTTAGAGTAGCGCTCCGGTGTTCTCCGTGATGCAGGTGGCTTAGCCCGCCTCTAGCCTTCATTCTTCTCGCTAACACAGGAGTCAATCTCTGCAGGAGGTTTGGAGGAATTCATGCACTGATGGTAATGAAGACATTAAAAATGGGTTCCAGATTCCAAATTAATCAGATTTCAATGAGGGGAGCTTTGGTTGATCTAAACTTCTAAACAAAGGGGCTATTCCCAGAGGTGGTCTTTTATTTTATTCCAACAAATGTGTGATTAGACGGAGGCCAGGCTAAGAGTAATTATTCTGACATTGAACCACTGTAAGTTATTGTTATTATTATTATTATTATTATTATTATTATTATTATTATTATTATTATTATTATTATTATTATTATTATTATTATTATTATTATTATTATTATTATTATTATTATTATTATTAATTTTATTTTCAATTTTCTTAATTATTATTTCATTATTACGACTGTTGTTGTTATTACTACTACCACTACTATTACACTACAGTTTAAAAAAAATTGAGTTAAGTTCTGCTTTGAGGCTTGTTTACAAATCAGAAATAGATGTATAATACATTTACATTTACAGAAAGTTTAAAATTTCACAAACTCTGGATTTTTATTTTGGTCTTTTTCACATCATAACAACAATATCAACAACCAAAAAATCTTTCAAGTCTGCTGGTAGAGCACTTCTCCAATTGCTCTGTTCCAAAGGCAGATTTAATCAGAGACGATGAGTCAAAAGTTGCTGACTCGTGTGGAAGAAGGAAAAATTTCATGATAGAATAGAGCAGAATAGAGTTGAATAGAGTAGAACTAGCTTGTCAGAACACGTAGATGGCACACTGCTGTTTATCTGTGCTCCCGCTGTCCATCTGTTATTTTGTCTTTGTTATGTTGTTTGTGTTTATTTTTTAAAGTCGATTTCAATTCGCCCACGACGGTCACCATCGTTCAATCGCGCTTAGTCATGATGTATATTAAAGATCAGGCATTTATCAAAATCAAAAGATGCCAGTGTTGTGAGTGTGAGCTCTCATGCGGTGCATTTATTCACACCGTTAGGGAGATAAAACTTCAGAATTTCAGTGTTTGTCAGTTCTTCTTCGCATCGCCATGGAGACAGCCCTCCGAGTGGGAGCAACTCCGACGCCCGCTGATCTCATAATCGAGACAGACACATGGAGAGGAGAGACGTGTGTACTGTCAGCCCCCATATCCAGCCAGTCAGTCATTTTATTCCTTCATTCAGTCAGTAAGTGAGTCATTTCATTGCTCCAGTCAGTCAGTAATTTTATTCTTTCATTCATCCTGTCAGTGGCTCAGTCAGTTTGTCTGCTTTTACAGAATAAATCAGTAACAGCTGCTCGCATTTGGATGTAAAAGGATAAAACGCCACCATGTTGACTTACCATGAACTATCATTTAATTTAAATTTCAAAATAAAGTTAAATTAATCTCTTCGTTTCCCCAATCTTTTGTCCTATTTTTTTTATAAAGGTACCTTCAGCTGTTACAGTGGTGAATAATCAACAGACAACTTTCAATTCTTAATTTGTGTTTTGTTCACACTGTGGTATTGTGATCATGAGGGAAGATCATGACCTTTATCGCTGTCAAATCACCCCTTTTCATGTTGTGTACCTGTCTATATGTGCGTTACATGTGTGTGTATAATCCATTCTGTTTTCTGTGTTCCAGAAATAGGATCTCCAAATCCAAGTTCAGGTTAGTACATGTTGTTTACCATAGTTTTCTCCTCCGATGCCCATTGCTGGTGTGTATGTGTGTGTGTGTGTGTGTGTGTGTGTGTGTGTGTGCGCGTGCGTGCGTGCATGTGTGCGTGCGTGTGTGTGTGTGTCGTGCACACAAACACCCACAGGAAAAATTTAAATACCAATTATAACCTTATAACTATAACCATATAACTATAACCGCAGACAGCTTGGCTCCGCTGTTTTACCCTGTTAGGCTAAGCTGACTAGCCACTACATGTAGAGTAGACACATATTTCTTTTCATAACGTTTATTTAAGATATTTCCAAAAATTACAATCATAGTCATAAAAACAATTCATGGATGAATGCGTGTCTGCTTGTGTTGTGTTGTGAGTTGTGTCTCATGTACTCTAACATCCAGTGTGTGCATCATGGCGAAAGCTGCAGTGTGCCATAACTGACTTGTGAAGTATCGTCTTGTGAGTGGGTTTGGTATTACAACAGCACAACAACAAGAAAATAGACACACACATGTTAGATCAACAAGATTTGTTTAGTTTTTGAAAAGGTAAAAGCACGCTGGTCAGTCTTACTGTAGCGTAGCATCAGCTAATCAACAACCCATCTATTGGACTAGTCGTGTCCATGCTACTGAGACCTCAGCATCATGCCTTCTTCTTTAAACACCAAAAACCAGTTGCAACCAGTTTACAGCACCAACGTATCTCTCAAAACTTAGACAACCCAAGGTCTTCTAATCTGTACGACTGGACAGTCTGCATCTTCTCTTACTTCAAGGGTTGCGCTGCCTACATTGAGTTATTCAGTGGATGATTTAATAGGAACTGTTTCTTTATTCTTTCTTTTTTTCATGCATTAGTAAACTTTGAGTGGATACCAATAAATGCATTCTTTAAGTTCCTCTAAAACCATGTTTGTCGTAGTGAAAGGAGGATTTGTTCCAGGCCGTCTTGTGTTGATTCACTATGTTTTAAGGCAGTCTGTTATTAACAAATTATTGTCTTCTCATTAACTTTTAAGGTAATTTGGAGCAAACTGTTGTAATTACACATTGCTGTTTCGCCTCTGTCCAAATACTTTCCGTACTTGCTAACAGGAAGCTAATCAGGGTCGGGATGCCTTAGCCTCACAATAGAAGCTGGGATGCCCTCCATGTTAAAATAGATGCACATACGTTTAGTCCAATTTGGATCTTCGTCCCAAAATTCATGCCTGTGCTTCACAATTACAACTGAAAGAATACCTGAGTTTTCTCAATATTATTCTTAGTCAAAAGGACATTTTTGTCCAATTATTGGTACATGATTGTAGTTAGAAAGAAACTGCTTGACCAGTTGAGTGGACTGGTTCACATAGATGTGACTGTGAGATGTGAAACTGGCAATTACCAGAAACAATAGCTGTAATTTATAACAGCAGAGGGCAAGAGAAGTTCAAATTAACTTGTGTAGAGCAGCACACAGAAAACGTGTTGTAGAAAAAGAAAGAAACTACCTTCTTTTGCACTAATTGGAGTAAATTTTCAGTTTTGTTGCTTGAGATGTGACTCACTATATATCAGCCCAGATTAAATGTGTGCCTGCAGTTCCTGGTTGGTATCTCGTTTGGAAACAAAGACTTTTATCCTGGATTTTCCCTGGTGTGAAACGTGTTTGAAGGATGACTAACCATTCTACAGCTCAGCGGACAACCATTGGCTGAGGGGTGATGTCATCACTATTCTGTAGACAGACTAATTGACTCTTCCTTTTCTTCTCTCTCCTCCACTGTTTCTATTTTTTCTTTTTTTCTACCTGAATCTGTCGGTCATCCTTTTTCCTTTTGACTCTTTCATGCTTCTCTCTTTCTGTATCTTCTCACTATCTTTGAACCTACTCCTTCTCTTCCTCACTCCACTCCTTATTCCCTACCTCCTCTTCCTCCCATACTTTATTGCTTGCCCATTTTCCTCCTCGGTCTTCGCCTCTTCCTCTTCAGTCGATACTCTCGGCGGTGGAACAGGCTGTGCAGGAGGAAATGCCGTGCGGCGGTCAAATCGCAGGTTTTCTATTGGCTGGTCATCTTCCTGGTTTTCCTTAACACCCTGACCATTGCCTCTGAACATCACAAACAGCCCCAGTGGTTAACTGACGTACAAGGTACTTAAACAGACCCACAAACGAACACATTCACCGACACACAATTAAAAATGCACATTTTGGTGTTGTCTTACCCTTGATTCTCCTCTTCCTCATCCCTTTTCTTTGCTCCTCCTCAGACATAGCCAACAAGGTGTTGCTAGCTCTCTTCACTGGAGAGATGTTGCTGAAGATGTACAGTCTGGGTCTGCAGGTAGGACTGATTTTATTCTTCTCATAATATTCTCTTAAATACTAAAAAAACTGACAATAAGAATAAAGGCTTTGCTGAGACCTTCTTGCTTCTTAAATTTCACCTCCCCCTTCATTCTCCACAGGCGTACTTCGTTTCACTCTTCAACCGCTTCGACAGCTTTGTGGTTTGCGGAGGAATTCTGGAGACCATCCTGGTGGAAACCAAGATCATGTCTCCTCTCGGCATCTCGGTGTTGCGTTGTGTGCGTTTGCTGAGGATCTTCAAAATCACCAGGTCGATACGGGAAACCACTTAGGAATGTATTTATCAGGAATAAATGTTAATGTACACGTGCTAACATTACAACCCGATGTCTCTCCCCAAAGATACTGGAATTCCTTGTCCAACCTGGTGGCCTCCTTGCTGAACTCTGTTCGGTCCATTGCTTCCCTGCTGCTCCTTCTCTTCCTCTTCATCATCATCTTCTCCCTGCTCGGCATGCAGCTCTTTGGGGGGAAATTCAACTTTGACGAGACCCGGCGCAGCACCTTCGACAACTTTCCCCAGTCTCTGCTCACTGTGTTCCAGGTAAAGATATTGCAATGCCTTTCATTCTCAAGTTACAGTAAGTCCAGGAAATTATTATCTCTGCATTAAATATGTAATATGTTTTCAGATTTTTGTGCTTATGAGACTTTTATCCTTTTTTTTCTCCATAGATCCTGACAGGAGAGGACTGGAATTCCGTCATGTACGACGGCATCATGGCATACGGTGGGCCCTCCTTCCCTGGCATGCTGGTCTGCATCTACTTCATCATCCTCTTCATCTGCGGAAATTGTATCCTGCCACAGCAAATCCTGAACACATACGTACTGTAGATGGCCTCATTTGGATCTGAAGGGAGATGGAAGGGAGTGATCCGATTGCTAAGCCTCATTTAAAATGCTGTTGTGGTTGGCATGGCAATGCACTTGTGATGATGGAACAGTTTCCTTGAGGTCTCTGAGTGTGTCTACTCGAGTCATTGGGAGTTCAGCTGCAGAAAGTTAACTAATTATTCGCACACCCTGCTGGGATTGTTCGCAGCTCACCGTACAGATGATGGTTCAGCAACATCCTTAACTTGGCCCCTCTGAACAGATATCCTCCTGAACGTCTTCTTGGCCATTGCCGTGGACAACCTGGCGGATGCTGAGAGCCTGACATCCGCCCAGAAAGAAGAGGAAGAGGAGAAAGAGAGAAAGAAATTAGCCAGGTGAAACTGAAAGACAAAAAGAGCAGCAAGAGGAAAACATCAAGGAAGAGAGTTAGCTTAGCCAACACCAGGACGCTTTGAGGAACTTTTATTTGGGGTTTTTTTCTCCAGGTTGGCCAGTCCAGAGAAGCGTCCCAACAATGAGAAGCTACCTCTGGAGGAGGAGAAGAAGGAGAAGATTGAGTTGAAGTCCATCACCTCTGATGGAGAGACCAACACTGCCACAAAGGTACACACCGACACACGCTAGAATACTGCAACCGCAAACTTCAACAAGTACTCAAGTGAGCAGGTCAAGTATGCATTTAGTTGAGTGATGAATGAATTCTAAATATAATGCTTTCACTCTGCAGATTAACATGGATGAGTACGGTGGAGATGAGAGCGAGGAGAAGAACCCATATCCTGCCAATGACTACATCGGTAACACACCAACCAGAGACTCAATCTCACTTTGGCTTACCGATTATCTCCTCTTACCTCTACCCTCACCTTCACCCTCGTTCCTCATCCTTCATCAGGAGACGATGACGATGAAGAGCCAGAGATGCCGGTGGGCCCGAGGCCGCGGCCGCTCTCCGACATCCAGCTGAAGGAGAAGGCCGTTCCCATGCCGGAGGCCCGAGCGTTCTTCATCTTCAGCCACACCAACAAGTAAGAAGGAGCTCATTCCCATCTTCTTCATGATCTTCTTATAAATTAATAAAAGCTGCTATCGTCTGAAGACGAGCCTGAAATACGATCTTCTAACCCTGTCCGCCATTGCTTCTATAACTCTTTCTTAGGTTCAGGGTTCTATGCCATAAGATAGTCAACCACAACATCTTCACCAACCTCATCCTCTTCTTCATCCTGCTCAGCAGCATCAGTCTGGCAGCAGAGGACCCAGTCAAGAATGACTCCTTCAGAAACCAGGTAACACAAATATACCTGAAGACAGGAAGCAAACCTCGTCATTAGTATTAGTTACCACATTCATCCATTGATTTGGCAATGTTGAAACCTGACAGCAAAAAAGAACAAAAGCTTATGAGATTTATTTTATCACCTTTTTTTAAAGCTAATTTAACATTGTAATATTTATTATATGCACAAACACCAAATAATTATGTTAGACAAATTACATTATAATGCCTTGTTCCAATTGCCTGCATGAATCTCTGGGTCAAAATATAAGAAATGTGACATTAATATGGACACGACAGCAAAGACTAAATCAGGTTATTTGTGTTTATATCTGCCCTTCAGCAAACACTAATAGACTGTATTTTTTGTGTCTCTAATTTTGGTTTAGTGTTAATGGATCTGATTCATGAAATGTGGTTGACTAAAAAAGACAGAGCGCTCTCTGTGCTTTGTCTATTTTTCAGCATTATTTCTTTTCTCAATGAGTTGCGGAAACACCCTGAGGGATAATTAAGATGTGTTTTATTATATTTTCCCCTATTATGGTATAGGCTGCTGTATATTAGCGTCAGTCCCCATTAACCTTGATGTTTAACTTTAATGTAATAATGCATTGTGTTTTTCAGATTCTTTTCTGTTACTAAAGTCTATTTAAATCAGTTAAGAATTGATTTTCTTTAAACTTGAACCTGGGCGTCATTATTTCAGCGTGTCGGAGAAGTTGTCCAGGACCCTGCTGCTAGTTCTTTCTGGAGGATGTTCAAGGCTTCCTGTGATACCTTGGTGGAGTTACCGTGAAAACAATGTCTCTGAAGTGGAAATAATTGTTGTCTTTTTTATGTTTACAGATCCTTGGATATGCAGATCATGTCTTTACTGGACTCTTCACCATAGAAATCATTCTTAAGGTAGCATTTCATGCTCACAATGCAGGGAATCCCGCTGCTTAATTTGCTTAGGAAATATTTACTGCACAGCAAAAATTTAGAGAAATGACTTTCTAGTGACTTTGAAGTGTTTTCCTTGCCTGTAAAGCTGTCCTTATAAATAAAACTGACCAATCACTTCCAGATAATGTTTCATCAGTATTACTGCCATCCTTATGGTTCATCATGCTAAGTTGTGATTTCATTGTCTTTAAACTTTGACCTCTGACCCGTACAGATGACTGCCTATGGAGCCTTCCTCCATAAGGGTTCATTCTGCAGGAACTACTTTAACATTCTGGATCTGGTGGTGGTCAGCGTGTCACTCATATCCTCTGGAATTCAGTGAGTGAATATATGACTCTTCATCATGTATGTTTTACACAGATTATATAATTCCCCTCTTTAGCATTTTAGTCCAGATGAAAAATGCGCATCAATTTTTCCGTCTCACATGGTCAACGGTTCCAAGCAGCATCAGTAGCGAACAGACGTTTGTGTTATCATATGTAAAAATCCTGAACCAGTCATCCAGATAATGACTTGTGTGTGAGACACCAGTCCAAGAAGCCGCAAATGGGATGATGGGAATACAGGGAAACCTTTTCACTTGTAAAATACCTCATCCTTCACACTTGTCTCTGTTCTCTAACAACTTTTCACTTCATTAATCTCAATCCCTTTATCTCTTTTTGATGTATATTAAAGATGCTCTTTGCTTCTTGACAAATAACTCCTTGACGTGCTGCAATATTTTCTCATGTTTAATATGCTATGCTGCGCTGTCTCTGTCTCTAATGCTTGATAGACTAGACTTCTCGACGTAAGTCCTCACTAGCCCGTGTTAATCCCCCTCTAAGCAGACCCTCACCTTACCTGTACAGAACTATTACTCCTTTGATTTGGTGTTTCTATATTCTTGGAGAGTCTAGTGTGACCTGCAGCATTTAGCGATATCACACTGTAATATAGTAAATGCAGGATTTGTCCACATATGGTCTGCTCTGCACATGATGTACTGTATACCATAATTGTGTAGATAGGGATCCTGGTTCACCTTCATTAGTGTGTTGTTCTCATAGGTGAGACTTAGTTCTCATATTTCTCAGATAACTAAACTCTCCGAGGATACAGAAATGATGACTGAATGCTAAAACTCTGGTAGTTTTTGCCTCTTAAAAGTAGTTTTTGTGTGAGATTTCTCTTTAATACATCACAGTCAAATTGATGGCGCTGCATATAGAATTGGATGGAATGGGATGGGATAGAATGCAATAAGATGCAATACAATAGGTGTTGAAATATTCCTCATATTGTATGTTACCTATTAGTATTGTGTATGAGAACGAATATGAACCAGTCCGTCAGGGTATACTTTATATAAAACCAGACATATTTGCCATAATTCTGCATTTTCCTAATTCTAATAATGGAATGCATGAAATATGGCTGCAATTAGGTCTCATGGGAAACTGGTGCATTGCCTGATACAGTTATTAATAAAGACCTCTTATCTCTGGACAGAAAAATTATTTTTTCTCACTTCAGAAACAGTTTGCAAACACTTGAAAGGGTTCAACGAGAATAGAACATTTCAAATTGTAATTTGTATATACTGTACATTTATTTGACATTTAGATTTTTATCACCACTAGGAAAACTCCTGACAGCCAGCTTTGACTGTGATGGGTTACTGATGAGATCGTTCTCCACATGAACTGCCTTTAACTGCCTATAAACTTTACCCTCCTGTGTAAAAGGTTACACAACTGGTCTTTCCCATTCTGTCTGTCAGAAAGCCCACACAGAGGAATGTGACTCCCTTTAAATCACTCCTGTAACCGTTTAAAACCTCACCCCCCACCTCCCAGTTTAAAGGATGCATTGACATTTTGAATGCACTTCTTTCCCTCTAGAATCGTCACACTATGGGAAAAAGTTGCCGAATTTATTATTCGTTATTTATTACGCAATGGCTGATTATGAGCTGTCCAGTATGGACTGAAGATAAATGTAAAAGATACTGAAAGCTAGACGTTCTTCATGTTTTACAGCTTCAGGGTTTGCTCTAGAAGGAGGAGCAGTACAGTAATAATCACACTTTATTCTAAATAAATTCAAAATGTCAAGGTGTCTGATTACAGGTTAGTTCCTTTGAACCACTTCCTATGAAAGGTCACTCCATTTGACCTTTGGCTTGTACCGACACTCTTAGAGCACAAATACCCTCTGTTTGCCTGTAGTATCTGTGTGTGTCTTTATGTTGGTCTGTCTGTTCTGTACTTGAATGTTTGTCCATGAACTATATGTTTATGTCTGTGAGTTGTTTTTGTTGTATAGTTTATACTGAATTACAAACATATTTCTATTAAAAAAATAACCCTCTGTCTACTTTAAACTTGAGAGAATTTGTGATTTATTTTTTTTTGTCCAAAACCTAATTTTAATAGATAAACAGTCTAAATAATATTTTCAAGACAAGGATAATATAAAGAATTATAATTATCACTTTTTGAACAGTGGTAATAAACTGGTTAAGTTAAAGAACATCAAGCAAGATTTAAAAAATGTATTATTATTATTATTATTAATTTATTATTATTATTATTATTATTATTATTATTATTTCATTATTACAACTGTTGTTGTTATTACTACTACCACATTATTGTAGTAGTAGTACTATCATAATTAAAGTAAATAATATCTACATTTACTTCCTGATAACTGTGGTCTATTCCTCTATTGTCCTGTTATGTAAAATATAATTTAGCTTAACATTAATAGTTTCTGTTGTATGTAAACATAATTATTGAATCAAGACAATCACTTCTAAATTAAGTTTTTTTTTTGTGTTCTGTCATACGTCCAGACGTTCCAGATGTGCTTCTACTTCAGTTACTCTATTTCTAATTTCACCACTTCCCTTCACCGTTTATTGTGCTCACACTTAAACACAGTTGCTATTGGATTTGCCCTTTGGGTGTGCGCTGTTGTGGCGTCATAGAATATGTCTTGCTGGTAGTAGTGTGTGTTGAATTAAACCCGCTGGTCGGCTCTAACTGGATGCGTGTTTCAGGTCCAGTGCGATTAATGTGGTGAAGATCCTGAGAGTTCTGCGGGTGCTCAGACCGCTGAGGGCCATCAACAGAGCCAAGGGACTAAAGGTCAGGGCATTCTCCAAACACACACCTCAGATACGTGCAACACACCCACACACACACACACACACACACACACACACACACACACACACACACACACACACACACACACACACACACGCACACACCTTTGTGCTCACTATCATTTTTTTTTTGGCTTTCCAGCATGTTGTGCAGTGCGTGTTTGTAGCCATCAGAACCATCGGCAACATAGTCATCGTCACCACGTTGCTCCAGTTTATGTTCGCCTGTATTGGAGTGCAACTCTTTAAGGTAAAGGAAGACCTTCGTCTCTGTCCTCCTCACAAAGTTTACAACAAACACTAAATTTCTGCTTTTCCTTCAGGGCAAGTTTTTCTCCTGCACTGACGGCTCTAAACAAACTCAGGCAGAGTGCAGGTAAGAAATGTCTCCTGTGTAGAAGCTTTTTAACTTGAATCTCAGCTGCTGGATAAACCATGTGAGTATCCATGTGTGTGTGTGTGTGTGTGTGTGTGTTTGTGTGTGTGTGTGTGTGTGTGTGTGAACGATACTTGCAGGGGTTCCTACATTTTGTATAAGGATGGAAACGTGGGAAAGCCCGAAAGAGCCGACAGATCGTGGGAAAACAGCGAGTTTAACTTTGATGACGTCTTGCAAGGCATGATGGCCCTGTTCGCCGTCTCCACGTTTGAGGGCTGGCCAGGGTGTGTGTCGAAGCAAAAACATATTTATACACACAGTTCTATTACAGATTGTGTGGCATCCTGTACTTTAACTTTATATGTGCTTGTATTCCTTCGATGCATCGTCCCTCAGGTTACTCTACAAGGCCATAGACTCTCACGCTGAGGATGTCGGCCCGATCTACAACTACCGTGTGGTCATCTCCATTTTTTTCATCATCTATATCATCATCATTGCTTTTTTCATGATGAACATCTTCGTCGGTTTCGTCATCGTCACATTCCAGGAGCAAGGAGAGCAGGAATATAAGAACTGTGAGCTGGACAAGAATCAGGTAGTGTTTCTGGTTTGTTTCTGGGTTTTGTGCTTTTGTTTAGCAGCAGGAGGTCAAAGCGAAGGACTGACGCTGGTGTTTTAATCGTAACTGGCTGAGGCCAGACAGCTGGGATGGGGCGTTGAAGAATTCAAGAAGGCTGATTAGACATTTTAGGGGTTGAACTACTTCGGAACATCAGCCAGGAGGGAGCTGAAAGAGTTCAGACAGAAGATGAGATTTAGGCATAAAAAAGTGCATGTAGTTAAGCCAAGTCTCTGCAGTTTTATCCTGTGTGATGATCCGTGTCTCAGCAAGAGCATGAGGAATATGGATAATAGTTTGGGTAAGTTTGGGTAAAAAGTTCTTTTAAGATGCAGTTTTTCTTACATGACATTTTGAGGGCAGGACGATTTAAAAATGGAGTCTGCGTTTGCGTCTGCTCATCTGCGGTTATTGTCCACGTCACAGCGTCAGTGCGTGGAGTACGCTTTGAAGGCGCGTCCGCTGCGCCGCTACATCCCCAAGAACCCTTACCAGTACAAGGTTTGGTATGTGGTCAACTCCACCTACTTCGAGTACCTGATGTTCACACTCATCCTTCTTAACACCATCTGTCTGGCCATGCAGGTGAGTCCCCCACACCCAGACTGATGCGTTAGAACATCCTTTGTTTGGACATTCGTGAATCCGTTGTGTGTCTTTGCAGCACCACGGACAGACCAAAGGTTTCAATGATGCCATGAACATCCTCAACATGCTCTTCACTGGACTCTTCACTGTGGAGATGATCCTCAAGCTGATCGCCTTCAAACCCAGAGTAGGTCGCCTCCTCTTACGCAGAACAATAGAACACATCGAAGAGGTCAAGCATTGAAATTTGCATATTCTGCTTTGAGTAATTCACGGTAAATAAGAAGAGGATGATTAAATTAAACAAATCTGCCTCTAAAGAAAGGATAAAATGGAATGTTTAGATACATGAAGCTGAATCTGTTGCGAATAACTTTTATTTCTTCCAGATGTTGATTACGATGTAATGCATTTAAAACAAAATTAGTGGACGACATCGTGCGGCTTTTAATCTCCATACTCCCTTGTTGCCCAGCTGTTGTTATCGTATACATGTGAGCGTTTATTTTAGCAAGTTTAGAACTTCCTGTTGCATCACCTGTTTAAGCAGTAGCAGATGGGAATACCTAGTATAGAAAAAAGTACTTGAACACAACAGTGTTTGATATTTTACATGTAATTTTATTATCGGGATGAGCATAAGACACAAATGTCCAGTATATATAAATACACACAAAAAATATCAATTTAAATACATTATTTTTCAGGCATGAGGGGAATGATTTAAGTTTTTCTTGATTTTATGTCATTCACAAAAAAATTGGGTGTTTTTTTTTTTTCTACCAACAAATGGAAATTAACCTGATTGTTTGCGTTGCAATTTTAGGATATTTGTTGCTTTAATTTCTGTAAACTCTTCCTTTCAGCAGCGGCGGTACACACAGAGAACCAGCTTGCTAACGCTTTTACTCCTCAGGTGTTAAAGGTCATTGACCCTCACGGAGAGATTTAATCTGATGCACAGGAACAGGTGGAACAACTTTAAGAGTGCATCAGAGCTCCTCGGGGCAACAAACTATATGAAACTTACACTTTTCTAAAAGTTAATTAAACCACTCCATACGTCAACATTTACATGCTAATGCTCTGTTTTACTAATATTTAACTTTGGTGTTATATTAATCTTCCTGGGCCTGATAACACCTTCATAAAAACTACCACAGAGGGCGAGGATGCTTTGCAGTATTTGATTTAAGATAGTTTTTTTTCTCCCTTCCTCCAGATATCAGTTTGAAGCAAACCATGTAGACAGATTTATTGTATGATGTCAGAGAAAAACAAAAGGCAGAGACCTGGAATCTGATTATCCAGATAGCGATACTCCAAATTTCCTTCCTAAACGCCTTAACCTCTGTAAAGACTTTACATCGTTTGTTCCCGGGTGCAGAAGTGTAATCATCATCATGCTATTTATATTTAATTCATCTGACAGGAAATGGAATCTGCCCTGAAAATTTCACATATTTCACATTCATATATTTTATTCCACCAGTCTAAATAATATTGTTTCAGTCTGATGACAATGATGATGATGATGATGATGATGATGACAGCCTGAAGATCTGCTGATAATTTTGATAAATATTCACTACATCTGACATCTGATGATGAATTGCCTAGAATAAGTAAAGCAAACAAAGCGGCCTTTCAGTATAATCTTTGCTGATGAAGATCGATGACTTTTGAGAAAACTGCTATCTGACACGCCATCTTTAGCAGAGCAGGAAACTCCGCCGCTTTCGATGAACAGATACTGCAGAGGAAACAAGTCGATTCTGTTCATTAGCATTAATTTTTTTCATATCTCGGGTCATCAGCTGATTTGCTCTGTGACTTCAGTGTGCTGTTCGACCTCATGCCACCCTAATAAGGCTGCAAAGTAGCAGCAGATGTTGTTTTCCTTCTAACCTACCTTTCTTACCCTCCTCCTCCTCCTCCTCCTCACCTCATCCTGTGTAGGGGTACTTTAGTGATCCCTGGAATGTGTTTGATTTCCTCATCGTAATTGGCAGCATAATAGACGTCATTCTCAGTGAGATCAACGTAAGTACGACGCCCACTCTTCCTTTCCTTATCCCTCCATCTCTTTTTCTGTCTTGTGCCCTTTTTGCCTCTCCTGAATCCTTCCGTTGGGGCTACTCTGTGTCGTTTCTCTTCACCTCTCTTCCTCCCTTTTCTACTTTTATCTTTCTCCTCCTCTTCTCTCCTCATCTTAAACTCCAAGGTGGCCGATGCCACTCAGGTGACCCCCCCCCCGTCCCACCCCCACCCCCTTTCCCCTCCCTCCTTTTCTCAATCGCAAACGTTCCCGATCGAGAACGAACTTCTTCCGGAGGCAGGGTTTAGCTCTGAACAGGAAAGCGTCCGCCTTCCTCATTCCTAACAGATCCAAGGATGTTCTTGTGTTTCTAATTGATCCATCACTAACTGATTTAACTCACTGACCAATCACAAACCCACTCACACACCTTTTTTTTTTTTTTTTTTTAAAGTGCAGCAACAGGGGTGTTGTTGTCATTATTGTGTTTCAATTTGTTCTTTAATGTTGTTGTTGACATTTTCCCCTCATGGAAAAGCATGACCAATCGCCGCTGCTCTTCCTCTGTTGTCCATCTGTTCCGGATCGCACCCTCTTTTCTTTTCAACAGTTTAATTTTCTCTTTTCTCTCCCTCTCTCCTGTTACTAAAATCCTCCAATACCCATGTATATATAATGTCTTATTTTTTTTCCTCTCTCCTTCAATTTCTGTTCTTTCCATTTTTTAAATGTCTTATGTTCTGTCCTTTTTCTTCTGTTGTTTTTTTTTTTTTTTCTGTCCTTCCCACCCCAACGCAGCATTATTTTGTTGATGCATGGAACACATTTGATGCCTTGATAGTTGTGGGTAGCATTGTTGACATAGCGATCACTGAGGTTAACGTAAGTAGTCCAACTCCCTCCCTTCCTTCCTTCCTGCCTGCTCTGCCATTCCCACACACAAAAGAACAGGCCGAGTGCCGATACCCATCTTGCATGCTTTCAAATGATTAGGAAATTTCAGTTGCACCACATTTAATCTTAAGGCATGGCTGAAGTCTGGCGTTGAAGGCAGCCAGATGGAGTGCAAAAGGTTTGTGCAATTTAAACGAGTGAAACAATAAGATTTTACAGCTGTTGTTAAAGAACTAAGTTATAATTTGGACATATGCATGGCATTGGGGGCTTTTTTTTAGTAGTAATTTATAATATAACATTGTTTTAGAATCATTTTTATGATATATGAGGCTGCAAAATAAGTTTAATCAATTAGCTATTGACGTTTTTCCTGCACATTTATCTTCCACAGTCTGATAAGGCTGAAAATTCAAACAAAAAGAAATGTTTGTTTTGGTATTATTTTGTATGGATTTTCTAATATTTGAAACTGCGTCAGATGGGTATCAATGGCTCGGTCTACTGAACATCACACACTGTTTTGCATTAGCCAGTAGAACCTCCTGCATTGTCTCAGCAACCTGATTTGTTCCACATTGGTTTTTGCTTGATGGATTTCGTATAGCATGACAAACATGAAGGTGGAATATCCAGGCCCCGGTGATGTTTCCAGGAAAGATTAGAATTTGTAGCATAAAGAAAAAAATGTGGATTTAACAGAAAATGCCAGTGAAATTTTAATTCAGATAAAAAAATAACTATTATGGAGACATGTGAAACAGTTTGATCCATAAATGGATTTAGTCAGGACCCATGAAATTTATGTAAATGTATGTATGAATTCATTTCTATCAACGTGAAGGTCCTATGGTCAGCAGCGAGGCTGAATAAGAATGAATATCCAGAACATAAGTCAAATGTGGAGGGTCTATCATATTTACACTTCAGGGATAATTGGTGATTTATTTATGTGATATTAAATATGTCCTTTGACTAAAGAATAATCTGAGCCCTTGCAAGCTGCTGCCTGACAGAAATGCACTCACTTTGCTTCAGAAAGGGACACAGTTTACGTTGTGTCCTGTTTAAGCAGGAGAGGATAATAGTTTTGCACAATAATCGGACGGTCAAAAAAAGAATACAATACTTTATATTGTGAAGGAGTTTTCTGCCAGAGAGTGGCTCAATTCCATTCTGAGAAACTTTGCATCTACAGTAGCTTTCAGTAGAAAAAGGCCACGGGGGTCTGAATGTAGCTGGACAAGAAGAGGCGGATCTATACGCAGCCAGCCTCAACATGTAGTATGTGTGTAAACACACACAATCTGGATCGTCTAAATCCTGATCTAAATCCTAATTCAATTCTGAATGAATTGAAGTCAGTGTCCTTCTCCCAATTCAATTCACCCATGCATCAACTCCTGTATTCTTTCCCTATTAAAGATAATATTTAAATTTTATAACGAGGATGTACGTTAAGTAGATTTGACTCTAAGCCCCTCTGCTAACGCTTTGAGGGCGTGAAGCCGACACACCGGTGTGTTCCCCACATGGTGGAATGCAGTGTGTTTCACCTCAGACAGCACTGGTCAGGCATACAAATAAGGTTAGTGTATCCCGTGGGTGTTTGAGCTTGGCAGTTGTTTTCCTGCCTTGAGAAAAGGAATCCATTTGTCCCCCCATGAGAGGCCGACAAAGGTGGCTGTAAATGACATTGTGTAATTTCCTAGCTGTACTTGGATGTTTTATTCATTCATCCTTTGGAGGTAAAACAGGAATCCAATGCCAGGGGAATCACAAAACCATCATAGATGTCTAGTTTGTCTCCCCATACAGACAATATTTAATCACTGATTATCCCTTTAATGCTGACGTCTGATTGGCCAGAGATATACACCTACTGCATGTCATCTATACAAGTCGATGGTTTCTGCACTGGGTTGATTGATTTGGTTGGTTGGTTGGTTGGTTTGCAGGTTTTTTAATGATCACGTTTTTTCTCACACCCCTAAACTAAAGGCATGCCCTTTGATCTTTTTCTTTTTACTTCTGTGATGAAGCTACTTTTTCTATTTACCTTTTTTTTTAAATTAAGAAACCCTCCACAAAACAATTCTGTTCTTGAGACCCTTCCACGTTTCCAATTCCAGCCCACTACCGCATTTCATCCGGTACTAAAGCACATGTGAATACTTCTTAACATATTGGGCAATGCAATTAGGAAATAATAGCGGCGGCTTGCCAACAACTGCCCCTCGTTCAGTTGCCTCCCTAAGCACGACGTACAGTAACGGCCTAGCTTTTAAAGTGTCATTACTTTGCCTTGTGTTAAAAAAAATTAAATGACCAAAGAGCGTACCCACTTCACCGCTCCGTTGGGCGCCCGTTGATTTAGATTAGCAGCACATTTTATGCTCTTTGAATCGGAAAACCTTTCTAATCCTGGGTCTCTAATTGTCTTGAACCTTCTAAGGCTTCTTTTTCACTTTTTTTTTTTTTTTTTTTCGCTTTGAGTCGAAGTAGCGTAAGCAGATTGGTAACGGTTTGCTCTGAGCGGTGTCTTGCGGATGATGCCAGTATGGATTGCATCTATTTCTCTTTTTTCTTTCTCTCTATCCGGAATGCCTCCTTTTCTTCTTCTTCTTCTCTCCATCTCTCTCTCTCTCTCATTCTCCTTGACTTCTCTCTTTTTTTATAGATGTTCTCCTCTCTTTCTCTGTCTCCCTTCTGGTTTGCGGTGATGCTTGCTCATTTCAAATGCAAGCAAGGTAACATTGGTCTCTCAATCAATTATCTTTCAAACGAAATATGTTTATTATGTGTTTTCAATTCAAATTTGAAGAACACATTGTGTTGTAGTATTATTACTTAACAGTATATAGACTACTCATGTATATACTGTAAATCTAAAATGGTCTCCAGAAACCAATGTTACCTGACTGAATTGATAAAGGTTTTGCTTGAAAATATGACATGCAATGTTAGAAAGCAGCTCAATTTTATTTAAAAGCTGCAACTACAGTAACTCAACGCTGTAGTTCAGCCTGAAAGCACAACTGTATTTCTATGACAACACATGGATCCTGGAAAGACACGGGTCCATTATAGTCTATTCAGTTTCATCTAATTCTGGTTCCCAGCTTTGATTTCACATAGAAATTAAAGCAAATTCAGATTTTGATTTAATCTGCTTGTTTTCTTTGTGTAATTCACACACAGACACACAAACATACATATTTCCCTCTTAATCCCTGTTCCTTTGTATTCCTTACATACAATCCTTCCTTCCAAGAAATCTATCATTTCTTCCTTCCTTCCTTCCTTCCCTCCCTCCCTCCTTCTTTCCCACCCTCCCTCCCTCCCTCCTTCTTTCCCACCCTCCCTCCCTCCCTCCTTCCTTCCTTCCCTCCTACCTTCTTTCCTTCCTTTCCAACTCATTCTTGTCTTCCCTTCATTCCTAATGTTCCCTTTTCCTCCCTACGTCCCTCTTTCTTTCTTTCTTTCTTTCTTTCCAATGTTCTCTTCAAACACACACACACACACACACACACACACACACACACACACACACACACACACACACACACCATTCCTTCCTAAAATGTTGACATTACCAAATTATTTTGTTAACTGATTAAAACAAGTTTAGACGTATTGATTCTTGATCAAGCACAGATTCTTTTACACTGTGTACACCATTGTTATGTGTGATCATAAAGTTGTGTTTGGCTCTGTTAGAATTCCTTTAAACGCTTCATTCCTTACCTCTTCCTCACTTCTTCACCTCTTTCTTTCATTTCTGTATCTTGCGTTGCCTCTTTACTTCTTCCCTTTCCTCTCTCACCTCTTCTTTTCAAATCTAATCTCACCCGATCGTAGCCTCTACTTCTTCCAGGGAGCCATGAAGCATTAGTTCACGTCAAAGAATTCTAACAGAGCCGAAAGCAGACCGCTCCAGAGTCATAGATTGAATGAAGAGTTGATCTATCGCTCTCAGCGGTGTAAATGTTGTACCTGGGACCACCACTAGGTGTCTCCCTATAAAAAAGTTTCAATGTTATCAAAGTACAAATGGGCTGTGATTTCCAAAAGCATATAAAACCATCTTTCATCAGTGGAACTGACCAAGATGACTTTGACTCAGGGTATTCTGATGCGTCTTTGACCTGAATGTAGATTAAAGTTGTGATCTGCGTAGCAGACGGTTTGCAGATCACAAACAAAGGTGCTGTGCTTTTTCCTGCAGCCTTTTGTTGGCTAATCTAAGGTCAAAGAATGCATTGAATACCACATATTGAAAGGAGGTGTTCTCCTTTACTGCTGAGATGACTTGGGTAAATGTGGCCCAAGTTTAACGAAAGCTTTGTGAAGCTTCAGCTGACAGGAAGAAAAACAGACAGCCACAGAAGCGCCCCACAACCCCCCCCCCCGCCATAAATACAGACAGATCCAGGAGCTGACATGATATACATTGTCACATAGACAATCAATACACACACACACACACACACACAGTGACACACACACATACACGCACACACACACACACACACACGAGGCGCTGCTCTGGTGCTGATCTTTGTTGCCTTTCCTTAAAGCCAGCTGACTCCTCCTCGTCCTCGTCCTCCTCCTCTTCGTCCACCTCCTCCTCCTCTTCCTCCTCTCACCCCCCTGCGGTAAGGCCAATGGTACGCTCCGACGGTAACCTCGTCCGCCTCCCTACATCCATCCCTCCATCCTCCCATCCTCCCGTCCCTCCATCCACGGTATGATCCGAGACGTTTGGCTTCTGGTTCACCCTGTCGCTCCTGCTGTCGTCCTCTGCAGCATGAGTTACGTTCATATAGGTGTTGTTTGTGTCTTTACGACTTCATATATGTTTGGTTTTTTATGTTGTTTTTTTGTGGAGAACGCTGTATTGAGCAGGCCCGGCATAACTGCTAGGAGTTTTGTATGGCTTTTGTCGTGTCCACTGACCCCTCATCTCCCACATGGCCTGCAACTTGCGTCCCCTGTGGTATCTTTTTTGCACTTTGTCACCGACCGATGTAAGCCATCACAGCCACACCATCACGCTGTCCCTCTTCCCTTCACTCCACTGATCAACCATAGTTGTATTTATCTGTCTATGAATCTATCTGGCTATCCATCCTTGTATCTCTCTTTGTATTTCTTCACTTTCAGACTTGTGTCTCTCTCTTTCTCTCTGCTGTGTGCTACACTGACTGTTGGTGAAACTCTCCCGCTCACTTTCCCCCCTCTCTCTCGCTCTCTCTCTCTGTCTCATTGGTGCAATGGTTCCCACTGTGGTTCAATTGTGGTATTACATGTGGTGGGCCCAACAGAATTTTGACTCCTCAGAAGGATGTGTCATTTCCTGCAAATCTGTCAGTGGAGTTTGAGGTGACTCATGTCTCGGGTTACTTGCCAACAGTACAAGATAATTAAAATGTGGCATCTAGCCTTAGAAAACAATCCAAAAACTATTCCCTGTATCACAAACTTACATAAATTTGCAATATACAATATACCTTTTTTTTCCATATATATATATATATATATATATATATATATATTTTTTATTTTTTTTCCCCCCTGACACAACTTCTCTAGGTGTTGAAAAGTAACGATTGGCATCAGTTATACCTAAACTGCAGCGAGATGTGTGGAGGATGACACGTTCTTTTCAGGAACATGCTGTGTTTTCTCTGTGGGATTAGAATAAAGAATTGATGGCCTCTTGGAAAAACACAAATGGCATGAAAAAAGGTGTTGGAATTATTTCACCTGAGACAGGAAATAGATATGTTGTTAAAGTGGTGAAGTTTATCTTGCGTTTAAGTGAAAATACAGATAAATACTTATTGATTACTTGTCAGTTGTTTTGCCTCGTTGTTATAGCTGTTAAGGCTGTAGATGATGCGTTTAAGTGTCGCTGAGTTGTCCCTGCTTTTAAGCGCATCTCGGTATCGCCGTTGTTTTCTTTTGCATCCCTGAGAATGAGGAGCAGCAGCAGCATTAATAAGTAAATCTGTTAGAATAGCACTCGGCTAGGTGGTTGAATATTTCATCGTGGAGTTATTCCTGCAGCTGAGGATTGTTGAGCCTCTTATGCGTGTATTTAAACGTTTATTATGGTAGATTCAGAATAAAAGTACATCAGATATGGAGTGTGAAATGTATTGAAATGTATTATGTATCTACAAGGGGCTCCGCAAATAAAACTCCAAGTGAAAAAAAAAAAAAAAGGCAAAGATGAAAATATCTTTTCACCTGAGCGTAATCTTTGGATTGCGTCCCCCAGTGGCCGGTGTCTCAGTGATAAACAATTACCCCTCCCTCCTCCACCCCCGAGATGTATTGGATCAGGAATCCATCCGCAAGGCCAGGATTCCTGTTCCGCATCGGCTGTGAACTGTTATCAGTGATTTACGCAACGGTTTACCTTCGCAGATGGAAATCTCTCTGGCGCGTTGTCAGCAGTGCAGGACATCCGAATCATTGGGCTTAAGCGAGCTGGTTTACTTCTGGTGGTCGCTGAAAGCTATCTGCCTTTCTCAAGTAGGGTTGTTTGTCAAATGTCACAGCCAAGGCCTGGAATTTACTTGTAATAGGATGTTGAATCAACACCCAGGAGTGTGTTTTTCATCTCGATTACGACGGCAGAGATGTGAGGGAAGCAACAAGGAGAAAGGAGTGATTTAAGATGCAGCCGAACGGAGCAGTTTCTGGTTTGGAGGGTTCAGTCGGGTGTCTTTTAGGACGCAGTAACTTTGACTCATCTAATTGCACAGTTCAGTGATTTAAGGAGGGCTTCTTGCTGTTGTTTTTATGACGCTCACGGATGATTTGTGAATCTCTTTGTTGCCAAGTGATTTTTCCTGGAAGCCAAAAAACAATAATAATTAAAAATTTAGAAAAAGCATGATTGCCCGATTCTCTCCCAGATTCCCTTTTGTCAGTTGATTTTGATGGGATTTTGTAGGACGCAGATTTCCATTTATTAACTCTGTGTGTATGTGTGTGTGTGTGTGTGTGTGTTTGTGTGTGTATCTCTGTGTGCGTGTGTTATACATATTTACATCCGCAAAAATATGCGTGGGTGGGAATATGCATAAAATGTATGAATTTGTCTGCGTGCTCATGCGCATGTGTGTTTGTGTGATCATCTCTACCTGGATGTGTGTGTGTGTGTGTGTGTGTGTGTGTGTGTGTGTGTGTGTGTGTGTGTGTGTGTGTGTGTGTGTATGTATGTGTGTGTGTGTCTCCCTCCCTTACATATCTGCATGTATCCCCCCCATGCGTCCTGTGTTTTTTCAAACAAACAAAAAAAACACCAAACCCCACCAAAAGGGACTGCAGAACTCTGAAGAGAACGCCAGGATCTCCATCACCTTCTTCCGGCTGTTCCGCGTGATGAGGCTGGTGAAGCTGCTGTCTCGCGGGGAAGGGATTCGGACCCTGCTGTGGACCTTCATCAAATCCTTCCAAGTGAGGAGAGAAACGGACACAACATGCTAAAAACGCTGGGTTGGGTTTACATGGTGAAAGAGGAGCGTGACGCATTGTTATTCCAATCTAAAAGCACACATTTAGTGACATGTTTTCCAGTTCATGACGTCACATGTAGGCGTCGAGACGTCAGATTTCAATCGAGTAAATTGCAGTTTAGTCAAGAAGGGGATTAACTTTCTGATTCATCCACCGTGAGCTCATTTCTTTTTATTAATTTGAGATCTGAGTCACAAATGTTAACCCAGCCTGGTGGAATCTCACGAGCCACCTTTTCCTTTCCTTGCCTCCTCCCTCCTTTTCTCCCCCTCCTCCTTTCGTCAGATGGGGTGGGACGTCACAGAATTCAGACTAGATGAAAATGAGGGGAAGTGAAAGAGGGATGTTGTAAAGAAACGGAGGGGGGGTGGTTTGTAATTCTCAGATGCCAGGAGGGAGGTGTAGGGACACAAAGCTGGTAAACATGCAGGAACTCTTTTCTCCTCTGTCCTCCTCATCTCTCCTCTTCCTCTCCTAATCCATATTCCTCCCGACAGCCTGCTGCTAGTCCTTGAAAACTCACCATCCTCTGTAGGCGAGTTAATGAATGAAATTTATCAAAGCACTCCACCAAAAAAAATGAAATCATTTGATACGGAGTTGTAGGGAAATCAAATAATCTGTTCTCTCTTGTGTTGCGTGAGACGGGCCACTTCATGCTGGAGTACAGTGAAGGTGTTCCTAAAATTGGCAATGTTAATGAATGTATTACTGTAAGTTAAAGCTTACTGAAGCTATAAAGCAAATTATGTGATCACGCTCTTACTATTTTGTTATTCATTAGTCATGATTTGGCCCTGCTGTCTGAGGCACAAGCGTTCCGTTAGCCAGGAGCTCATTTCCACGCAGGGCTCCCGGGTCGGGGAATATCTCCTGGCTAAACTCAGAGATCAGTTTATTCATGGATGATGTTTTTCACTCTTCAGTCAGATGATTTGTTCTGGGTTGTTTTTGGTGCTGTGCCACACGGGGCTGCCGACCATTTCACTATTACTTCCCAAAAAAAGGAAAAAGAAAACGTAAATGTAACTGAAGTCTCCTAAAAATTGCCGATTCAGATTTATTCTAATCAGATGTGTGAGGTTTGGATAACAGTGAATGGATCGCGGCCTCGGTGCAGGGTGGTGCTTTCGATTGCTCGTCACTGATGTGTCTCTCCTCTTTAGGCTCTGCCCTACGTAGCTCTGCTTATAGTGATGCTATTCTTCATATACGCCGTCATCGGTATGCAGGTAAGACATCACCTGTTTGCCTTGTCTGCTGTGCTTTCTCTCCTCGTCCTCCTCTTCCTCCTCCATCCTCTCCTCCAGCAGGCCTCCGTCCTGTGTCTGTCCTCCTGGAGTTCCAGCTCAGTCGCTTCGTCTCTCCACCACTTATTTCCTTCCTGTACCTTTTTTCTCGTCATGTTCTTCCTCCGTGTGTGTGTGTGTGTGTGTGTGTGTGTGTGTGTGTGTGTGTGTGTGTGTGTGTGTGTCCTGTCTGTAAGTCGTTTGTGTCGTTGATGATGAGAAGGAGAACTTTAGTTTAATGTTCTCGGGACAGTTGGCCTCCCGTAGCGCTGTCCTTTTTTTTTCTCCTGTCATTGCTCATGTCCTGTGTGCTGTGACTACTTCCTTCCCACCCCCCTCCCTCCGTGCAGATGTTTGGTAAGATAGCGCTGCGGGACAACACACAGATCAACAGGAACAACAATTTCCAGACGTTCCCTCAGGCGGTCCTGCTGCTCTTCAGGTGAGGGAGGTGGCTGCGTGCCTCACTTTCAATCTTCAATACTTTTCCTCCTTCACACTTCTCTTTTTGTCCGCGGATTCTGCTTCATCATCACACACCTCCATCATCACATAACGCAATTAAATAAATTAAAGAAGTAAAATATGAGTATCAAATAAATTCTAAGGTATTCAAAAATGTCGATCTGCAAATAAATGTAAAGAATTTGTGTCTCAAGAGCTAAATGATGATAAATGAACTTATTTCTGATCATCTGCAAAATACTAATATATATATTTGTTTGTTTCTGTGTGTGTGTGTGTGTGTGTGCGTGCGTGCGTGCGTGTGTGTGTGTCTTCCTCTCTTTGCCTTTATTTGCTTGGTTGCATACATGCACATTCCCATGTGCCTGTATGTGTGTGTCAATGCATAAAACCACATGTGGTTCCATGCCGGTGTGTGTCTTTCTTTTCTTTTGTGCTGTTGTGTATGTTTGTATCTTTGCATGTGTGTGTGCATATTTCTCTGGGGGGGTGGGGGGGGTACCATGTGCATGTACGTCTACCTATCAGATGTGCAACAGGGGAGGCGTGGCAGGAAATCATGCTGGCATGCTACCTCAATCGGCCATGCGAGAAAGGGTCGACCAATGAGAACAGCTCATCACACGAGGACTGTGGCAGCCAGTTCGCCATCATTTACTTTGTCAGCTTCTACATGCTGTGTGCCTTTCTGGTGAGGAAATCATTTTGAATGTTCCTCTACTAAAAAAATTTAAAGAACGTTTTAATATATTAAAAACTTTATCCAGTCTTTATGCTAATGGTGCTTCGGTATCTGCATAGATTTCTTGTGTCATACCTGATTATTTCCTCAGATCATCAACCTGTTTGTGGCTGTTATCATGGACAACTTTGACTACCTGACACGTGATTGGTCAATCCTGGGGCCGCATCATCTTGATGAATTCAAGAGGATCTGGGCTGAATACGACCCAGAGGCTAAGTAAGTTTATCCAGAATTTACAAGACGCAGTTTTTGACACACACACACACACACAGATGTGTGACCTCTGTGTGCCGTTTCTAGGGGACGTATAAAACACCTGGATGTGGTGACTCTGCTCCGAAGAATCCAGCCTCCCCTCGGCTTTGGAAAGCTCTGTCCACACAGGGTGGCCTGCAAGGTGAACACGCTCACATAGACATCCTGTCACACTACCATCTTGCTGCTTTCAGAAAATCTATTGCTGGCTAACGGATAAATTGACCTTAGCTTTATTGTGATTTTTTTTTTTTTAATTTGCAAACTCAAAACGATTCTCTGTGTCTTCCAGCGCCTGGTGTCGATGAACATGCCCCTAAACAGTGATGGGACGGTGATGTTCAATGCCACGCTGTTTGCCCTGGTCAGAACTGCACTCAGGATCAAGACAGAAGGTAAGACGCACACATGGATCTCTAGCACAGGCATTGTGTTGGGGGGGGGGGCATATCAGCATGAAAAAGGGGAATGCAAACAAAACTGATATATGATGTGCTCTGTGTGCTATCTGTGTGTGCAGGGAACCTGGAACAGGCCAACGAAGAGCTGAGGGCAATAGTGAAAAAGATCTGGAAGAGAACAAGCATGAAGCTCTTGGATCAAGTAGTGCCCCCTGCTGGTGGTATGTGTAATACACAACACAGTTCCAAGAAAAAAAACACGTCAGATATAATGTCCTCTTTTTTTACCAAAGAAAAACTTTCAAGCATTTAAGGACTGTAGTCATAAAATATATTTCTTGCAGATGATGAGGTAACAGTCGGGAAGTTCTACGCAACCTTCCTCATCCAGGAATATTTCCGGAAGTTTAAGAAGAGGAAAGAACAAGGGCTGGTGGCCAAGGTGCCCCCCAAAACTGCCCTTTCTCTGCAGGTATGCACAGACATTTTATTTTTTAACACTGATCATTGTGAGCAAGACTGATATTTCTTCAAATTGTTCACTTTTATGAATTCCAAAATGATTACATTCACATAAAGATGGTTGTGGTGTTTTTTCCATACGTGCAGCACCTCATTTCTTTTCTCCTGCGTGTAGGCGGGCCTGCGGACGTTGCATGACATCGGTCCAGAGATCCGAAGGGCCATCTCTGGAGACCTGAACGTGGAGGAGGAGCTGGATAAGGGCTTGAAGGAGCCTGTGTCAGCCGCATCCGAGGACGATATCTTCAGGGTAAAGGTCGGATACACACACCCTCACTCACTCTCCAGAGAGAGAAAGAGAGAGAGAAAGATGATCAGCGTCCTGCTTGAAGCCATCCTCCATACAGACATGCCTGCATGTGCTCAAAGGTTCAAAACAGCATTAAAAAAAAGCCTCATTCGACATCATTTTGCTTGTTTGCTAATCATTGCAGATGCTGGACCTAATTCAAGTAATTGGTCACACGTGTTTTGAGCTCTAATTGTGCAAATTCTTAAAAAAAGCTTGATGAAAACTGCATATATACACACACAAATACACTCTTCTTTGCTCCAAAAGGTAAGTTACGCTACTTATTTGCTTTTACTGTGAAAGTCGTAGCCACAATCATGCCACATTTTTTCACTCAGGGTAGAAACAACACAATTATTTAGAAAGAGAATCACACCAGTCCTCTGGTCCTTACCTTCTCCTGATTCAATCTCTCACAGAATGTGGCTCTTATGTCTAAGATTTAACGGGCTTATAAAGATATATGTCTCTGATTTGATGCTAAATTGCAAACCCATCTCCCATTGGTTTGACACGAGGCGTTCGTTTTGCTTTTCCATCAGGCCTGAGTAAAGCTTTGGTTGCTTCTCGCATTAAATGAGATGATTCCAATTTCTGTGTGCTCGAGTATCGTAAGATGAAATGTTTGGGATTTTAATGTAATGTCTTCTTTCCGTTGTTCTCTTCCGTGTCTGTCTTCCATTTTCCCATCTTCCTCTCCGCAGCGTTCAGGTGGGTTGTTCAGCAACCACGTCAACTACTACAACCAGAGCGATGGTCGCAGCTCCTTCCCACAGTCCTTCACCACCCAACGCCCCTTGCACATCAGCCAGAAGGGCTCCCCCTGCGAAGCTGAGAGCCCGTCCCACGAGAGGCTCATGGACTCAACCACTTTCACGCCTTCCTCGTACTCTTCATCGGGCTCCAATGCCAACATCAACAATGCCAACAACACCGGCATGGCGGGGGTGACGACCCAGGGAATCAGTCGATTCCCCAGCCCGTCCATAAGCACTGTGGACGGGCACACGGGGCAGCCGCTCACTCCCATCCTGCTGCCAAGATCCGCATGGTGCTTTCCTCCAAAGAGGTGAGTGTGTTTTTGTAGCAGTGGGGTTTTTATAATCTTTTTCTTTCCTACCTGGTCATATTTGATCTTGAACCACGTCAAGTTTTATTAGTTTGACCATCATAAAGCCGGGTTAGCTGGTCCTGTCACATGATCAGTAACGTCCCAGTGCACATAAATGTTTATTCTCTTTTCTTCAATTTCTTTTTCTTCCTTCCTGTCTGTCTCCCTCTTTTGTTTCTGATGACGAGCAGGACGTGTTTTTATGACTCCTTCATGCGGTATGTTACTAGGGGACGGAGAGAGAAGTCTTTGTGTGTGTGCGTGTGTGTGTGTGTTTGTGTGTGCGTGCGTGCGTGCGTGTGTGTGTGTGTGTCTTGTGCGAGTCTCCTAAACATCTTTTAAATAGGATATAAAAATGGCATTGCTGGAAGTGTGATAATGAGACTTGTTGCTATTCACATAATGTTTTATTTGCTGCCGTATATCAGAAGCTAGCCATCTCTGCTGCCGTGAAAAGATCTGCTGTAGAAAGTCTGTTTGGTGCATAACCAATCTTTTCCTATCAAAGGGTCTTACTGCTGCTTTATGGCTCTGGGTTAGACTGAAGGATACGTCTCAAAGCTCATATTTATCTGTTCATTAGTCAAAGTAAAGCATTTTGCCATGGATGCGCTTTTCTTTTATATCTTGTGATCCATTTGTTAGTGTACCCATAACCAGAAGTTGTAGATAAGACTATAAAGACTATAAATCCGATATTGAAACACACCGTAGACCACCGGTCAGCCCAGCCAGCGTCTTTTGTCACGAAGGATTTCCCAGCTGTTCTCTTTTCGGCAGCATTTATTCTTGCTACCCGCGACCTTCTCTTGAACTATAAAGAAAAGCTACGTGACAATTAATGAAGGCTGCAGGTACCTGAGATCTAAAGGAAAGCACTGAAAGGTGAAAGCAGTAACAGATCTAGGGTCTGGGTCAGTTACGCATCAATACCTGTCACAATTTTGAGGAAACATCCCTTAAGTCTGTTTACAAGGCCTTCCAACTTCCTAGATTTTCAGAATGTCTATTTTTCATAGTCCCCAGAAGATGATTCTTATTCAATCGAATGATTCCAGTGATCTCCTTACATTTTATTTACTTTTTCCCAAGGGGTCGGACATTTTCCTTTTTGAGCTTTTTAGCGGGCAAATTATTATCAGATTTTCTCAACATGTCTTTCCTCCATCGGATGAACCCTTTTCATTTTAATGCCCCTCTACATTCTCTACATTAGTTCTGCCTTCGGGAGAAACTTTATATTCAGCCTTTTTAGTTGCAAAGCTATTAGAGCGCAAAATAATTAACATGTTGATTATTTATTCCCTCTTTGAGGACCATTTCAGTAACAGAGCGCTGGCTCACGGGGACTTGGGAATTCTTCTCATATTAATTTTTTTTTTTAATCCTAGCCTGCTGTGCAGAATATGATCCACTGAAGATGAAGATTATTGGTTGCAGCTTTGTTATTATAATAAGAAAAGGGATTTAAACTCATCGGTAATTTAGAGTTAAAGGCCTCCTCAAAATCAAAGCCTTTGAATGCACTACTTATTTGGGATTTTTTGAAATTAGGATCCAAGTTTTTAGTGTTCTAACCCAGAGTTTGCTTAAACAGCTATTTAATAGCTTTTGACTAAAGGGACATCTCGATATTTAAACGTTTAATCTTGTTTTTTAATCACCAGATAATTCTTGTGAGAAACTGAGTTTTTCAGTTGTGGTGACTGAAAAACTCAATTGATAGCGAGTTCTTTTGCCTTCCTAAACGCAAAGGAGTACATTAGCATTTAAGCGGCGCTAGCCCAACGAGATGTTGTCGCCAACAGTTCCATGAAGGAAAAAGATTAAACTTCAAATGTCAGGATGTCTCCTTAAAGCTTGAGTCTGGAATATGAAACCGATGTGGGCAGATGGTGTGACAAGACATCTTGGGAATGAAATGGGAATGTGATTTAATGCAGATTACCTGTAGCGTTCAAAGCACCACACAACAAAGATTTCAAGAACACGTAATGGGACAGCAGTAAAGGTTTCCCTGTGTTGTCCTCTGACTGGATAATGGTCAATTTGATGTGGGCATTGATTCCAAAGATAGTAGTAGAAAAACATTTCTTGGTTTCCAGTTCTGAATGAGAATCAAGAGGGATTCGTTCCCCAGCACTCCAGCATCTCCAAGTATCTGCTAGCAGAATCTGCATTATTTCACCCATCTTAGTCTTCTTTAAAGATGTCTGCGCCTCCGTCGTGCTATCAGTTATATTCCAGGTGTTGCCTTTGATGCTTCTCACCATTTTCGCTTTCACATAATAGTTCCCGCCTGCATCTCCTCCTTCTTTTCTTCAAGCTTTTTCCTTCCTATCTCCATCATCCTTCCTTTCCCTACATGCAGTTTTTAAACCTCAGAGGATTTTTTGCTAACCAGCCGCTTCTTTTTTTTTCTGTCTGCTTGTTTTTTTGTTTTATGTCTGTCCCCTACCCTTTTTTTTTTTCACATCTGCGGTCTGTTTTTGTGTTCATTTTGTCTTTGTCTCCGCTTGTGCGACTTTTTTCCGTTTATTTTGGCAGCTCTGGCTCGAGTGACAGCCGTCTGCCAATAATCCAAAGAGGTGAGGGGTCGACGGAGGAGACGTACGATGAGAGCTACGGCAACGACGGAGAGTACCAGGAGGATGACCACTCGCTCTCCTCTGACATGTACTGCTAAAACAAACGCACAACATGAACAGATTTATCTCTAGATATGATTCTTTTCGGGGTGCGCCTATCAATAATTCTCCTTTTTACGTCCATTTGTGCCTTGTTAGGTTGGTGTATCATGATGACACATGTAAGCAGTTGACTCCCATGGAGGAAGGAGAAGATGTGGAAGAGAGACGAGGAGGAGGAGGAGGGTGGCAGTCTCCCAGAAGAGTCTTCCTTTGCCCGACTTCTCTAGGTGACGAAAGACAGAATTCTGGAGTACGAGTTGTTCAAAAGTCTTGGTACATTTTACATTTTGCATTTTGTTGCTTGTGCTCGTCAAGGGCGGAGATCGTCCTTCCATCTGGAGTGTCTCAGGAGACATTCAAGGCCGGAGGCCTCACAGAAGACAGCGGTGCCCCTACACCTCGTACATCATCAGGTAGACTTAACTACAACGTGTCCTTTAAATTAGATGAGCATAAAAAAAGATTCCACTCCAACTCCATCTCCTCTTCCAGGCTTTGGCAGTAGCAGGTTTGAGTCCTCTACTAAGACGGAGTCACTCACCTACCCTCTTTAGCCGATTGTGCTCAACGCCTCCGGCCAGCCCCACAGGTACTCTGACGTCCTGTGTGTCGAGTGGAAATGGTGCATTAATGCTTCCTTGGCTACCACAGTTCAAACTTTATTCAATGAGGAACAAAATGAGCCACCGAATATTGAATACTGAATACTGGAGTCCTTATTGTTCTTGGCATGCAGCTTTTTCTTCGCCTTTGTTCCGATGGATCTGAGTCTCTTCATTTTCATTCCTCCTCTTTTTGAATTCCCAGCCCATGGTGGTGATACCTCCTACCAGAGAGTACCGTCCCTTAGGCTAGAGGGTTCCAACTCCCATGAAAAACTCAATACCAGTTTGCCCTCTGTCAACTGTGGGCCCTGGTAAGATTAAGCACCTTAAAAAGAACAGTTGAAGACGGTGTAGGGTTCGGTATATTTAAAAAGAAATTGATTTATTCCTCCAAGGTATAACGACAGTAATGGGAGCAGCAGGGGACCCAGCCCAAGTCCCAGCGTGTCTGCGTCCAATCAGAGACCACCGCGGCCGGTGTCGCTTACAGTGCCCTCGCTACTGGGAAAAGACTCCTGCTCGCTGTCTCACGGCAGCGCAGGAAGTCTGGTGGAGGCGGTGAGTGTGCTCCTAAAGGTTGGAGGTTACTTTTTGCTTCCAGACGGAGCAGAAACAACCCTTGTTTGTGAGGGGGTTGCAGGTTATTCTCTTCTGAGAAAATAACCTTCAAATTGCATTGATGGAAATACGCATTAGTTGCAGTGATGACTGGTTTTCTCTCCTGTTCTCTCCATTTTCATCTCCCATCCCCACCTGCTTCCCAATCAAGGTGCTAATATCGGAGGGTTTGGGTCATTTCGCCCAGGACCCATCGTTCATCGAGGTGACCAAAGCCGAGTTGGCTGACGCCTGCGACATGACCATCGAGGAGATGGAGCACGCCGCCAACAACATTATCAACGGCAACACTGCCACTAACACCACATCCAGCGCCTCCTACACCTCCCAGCACAGCCCCAACGGCAACCTCCTCCCATTCCACACGGCAACGACGGCGGCGACGGAGTCGACACACAAAGACCAGGTGGTAGAGGAGGACAAGGAAGAGGCTGGAGGAAACAGAGCCTCCATCCACGAGCCGTCCTCAGTGGAGGAGCGGCAGGTGCTGCTAGCGGGGGGGAGGGGACAGGAAGAGGAGGAGGAGGAGGAGGAAGAGGAGGAGGAGGAGGAGGAGGAGGAAGAAGAGGTAGAGGTAGAAGCAAAGGAGGAGGACCACCACATAAGCTCGACTGTGGTCGGAGGAGTGCGGCAGAGGAACAGCGGGCTTCTGGAGGACGAGGATTTGGAGTGTGTGACGAGTTTGTAGGAGTCGGCTACGAGTGTCCCCTCTGACATCATCACAGACTGACGCCTGTCAGTGCTGGATAACAGCGCCACAGCTGGCTCTGTCTGTCCCTGCCCCTCAAACACACACACATACACACACACACACACACACAAACACACACACACGCACGCACACACACACACACACACACACACACACACTATCTGCCTCTCAGCAAGACGTAACCGCTCTAGACGTTGGCGGCCAGTGACGCAACCTTAACACCTGGTTATATCTCGGTTGGTTTCTATGAGTTTGTATGTGTGTGTGTGTGAATATTTGTAGTAAAGCATACCACATTATATACTATCTGAGTGTATGCTTGTGTGTGCGACCTATGATTTTTCTCTCTTTGTACGTGTACATGAGTGCGTGTGTTCTCCACACGTGTCTGCGTGTCTCTAAAGTGCCTCACAGTTTTATAATGTCCTCAAAGTGTGAAGACCAGAAAAGTAGAGACAACAAAAATGAGTAAGGGGAAAGTAAGGAGTGTGTGTCCATTGTTTGCATTTACTTTTGTGGTGTTGTGTTTTGTTTTTTTGTCTGGCCACCACAAAGTCGTCAGGTAGGGGACAGCAGACCAGCTTGTAAGGGGAGGGGTCTGTTAAGGATTCAAGTCTGACCACGCCCGCTTGAGGTGATGGGTCGACTCCTCCTCCTCGGTTCACTGGTGATGAAGCGCTGTATTGAGTAAACGGGGGTGAGGAAAACCCTGTTTGAAATCTCATTTCTCTTCCTCTTCCAAAGCAAGGGAACCTTGGAGCACAGCCCTGCCATCCTTGGGGGGGTGGGATTAAGGTGACGCACGACTCGACGCCAGGAAGGGAATGATTCCAGGGACGGATTCACACCCACAACAGGGCTGATGTAGGAGGCCATGGGCGGGGAGAGACACTCTCTGACCAATGGGAAGCTAGCCAGCCCCTTGTATCCCCTGGCAACTAAAATGCCAGCGAGAGACAAACGCTGTCACCTTAATCTGGCTCCGCCTCCTCAGCCACTTCTCCTCATTTGGTCACACCCACTTCCTGGCCCAAACAGGAAATGGGAGAAGCGTTTTTGTGGCTAAGCACCAACAGCGACCACTCTTTTCTGCCTCATACCTCGCCGTTCCTCACTCCTCCCTCTCTCCTTCCTGCCGTTTGGTTATTCCATCATCCGTCTCCCTCCATCGTTGGGTTTTTTGTTTTTTCAGCCCTCGGGAGGCAAGAAAGCAACAGAGGTGGAGGACGAAGGAGAGAATTGGAGTGAAGGATTGGAAAGGAAACTGGCGTAGAGGATCTACAGAGGATCCATCCGTCGAGCAACATCACTTCCTTCTCCAAGACCCTCCTTTTCCTCTCAGCGTGGAATCCTATTGGATTTGCTGTCACACACTCTCACTACAGACCACGCCCACAATGTATTTAACAACCCAGTATTGTGCAAAACTGGCTAGCCATGACTATTTTCTTTTAAATTCATAATGTTACTGGTTTAATTTATCCTTGACTTGTTTGCACAATCGGGGTGCTGGTCTTAAAAATGTATTTTTTTTTGCTTGGTTTATTTTAGGAGAATTTTAAGAGGTTTTAAGTATCGAAGCAGGGCGTAGTGTTTGCGTGGGACCGTATAACTATATTTGTGCGTGCAAGTGTGTGTGTGTGTGTGTGAGTTTTAGTACTGGATGGGTGTGTGTCGGAATGCGTGAGTTAGCGTGTATCTAAAAGGGGGGGGGGTCTTTCTCTCTATCAGTATGCACCTTTTACAGATTGTATCTATTTATTTATTTATTTTTCCCAGAAGAGAAAAAAAAAATTGTGCGTGAGCTTGCGCGTTTGTGCGAGTGTGCGTGCGGGAGCGGTTACTTATGTATTCTAAAAAGCTGATTTTAAGCCTAGACAGTAAATTAAGGTAGCATTACAAGTACGGTATTGTGTGCAAGCGTGTGTGTGTGTGTGTGTGTGTGTGTGTATGTGTGTGTGTGAAAATGGGCCTCCTTAACACAGGGTTACCATGGACAGGCATGCTTCCAAAGCTTTGTGGTTTTTTAGCACGTTTTTTTTTTACGTTTTAGCCAAGCTGCAGAGTCAGAAACCACTTAATTGTTCTAAAGTTAGCATATATTTTTTTATAATTTTGTCATTCAGATGTAATTAAGCATAAGATCTTCTCTAAGGTCGGAGTGACAGTTGAGTTTTGCCATTGCAGCTTGGCTGAAGGTAACAAGCCTATTTTTTTTATTTTTTTTTGGCATTTGCTGCTTTTATTTTTAAATTATGGTGGATGGTTGTTCTGAGCATTAAACACATCGTATTCATGTTGCCACAGCGACACTTCCTGAATGAATTTGGAGGACGACACCCTGGTTGGTTAGCACTGACATGGCATAATCACGTGACATCATCATTTAAGTATTGTTTCAGCTTCAAATGAAGTATTAGGGCTGGTGTACAGATGCTGCAAGACATTTGAGTTACATCTCTCTGTCTGAAGTTTTCTTACATCACAAAACCTGATTTTTTTGGATAGTTAAGAAACTGTTCCTTCTCTGTAATCACTTTTTTAAACAGAGTACTGAAAATGAAGTCTACAAACAGGACATTTACTGCTAATTGCCAAGATGATAAAGCTCAGAAAACTGTCGTCTTGAAGGGAAGTTTCATCTTTGTCCAGATGCTGATAAGGAGTTTTAGTTCGCATGCTGATAAATTTTTATTGATCTGTCTTTATTCTTTATTTTGGCATTGGTATGAGCCTCAGACATATTCACAGTTACCAAGAAAATTTAGTTCCATGTCTTCTCCAACAACAGTCCTACTGTCAGTATAAAATTGCTGATATCATTTGTCATAAGATTAAATTATGTTGAAAGTATTCAAGTCAGTGCTCAAATTTTGGAAAATCATTGTTAGAACCACCACAGTCCAGTGTTAGGTAAACGGACCTTCACCAGTTAACTGCGATTTAGATCCGCTCTAACAATCAGATACGTCTGAATATTAAATTGTGTGTTTGGTTTGTGGTGCAAAAAACAAATATTTTAAACACTTCTTTCTTAGAAAATAATTCCGGTTTCTTTGCTTGTGATGATTCAAGAAAATTCTGTAAATTATCTCATTCTAAAACACAGCATCGCACATTACCTGCTAGCCATTAGCTTCCACTTTAATTTACCATGAAGTTCTAACCGCTAAGCCGTCATACATGCCAAGCAGAGCAGGTTTGTTGGCAGGGGAGGGTTTGCATGAACAGACTGCCATATACTGCGTCCTGTGCCAGTAACAGACTCCTGACATTATTATGCAAACTAAATGAGAATGTTGAATGTGCTTTACATGGCAGCGCTATAATCATTTTGAGGTCATGATCACACCCTGAAGAAGTCTGTAAAAGTGAAAGGAAATATCCTGAAGTTTTGGGGGGCTTTTGGCTTCATGAAATATCTTAAGCGTTTCTTTTTTCTGCCTTCTATTGTTCAAAAAGCACCTCATGATACCATAATCTGTTTTTTTTTCTTCCCTAAAAGTTATGCAGGTACATTCGGGTATGGCCAGACTTTTTAATTTGGTTGCTGGAAATGATCCAATTTCAGCCCTGGTGAAGTTTATTTAAACCTGACTTTAAATTTGCCTCATGGTTATTCAATTCAATTAAAATAAAACTTTATTTATCCCCAAGGGGCAATTGAAGTCACATAAAGCAGCAGTATTGGTGCAAAAGAAAACATGTTATCACTGCTCTACGGGCCAGGTGACTTTATGATCATCTTTACAAACATAATACAGATTAAGTCTAAAACTTTAATGCTAACTATACAAGCAGCCGCCTCATTTGTAAAGTTGTTTTTGTACCGATGATGCTTCAGAGGAGCCAGTGACTACTGACTTTCTACTGTTTGGAATCAATAGTCGAGAAACAAAAATGGTGATGAGTGACAGTAGTTACACGAAACCATTCTCAGACTTCAGAATTGGACATAAAGATTTCCATAAGGCTCGATAAAGGATATCTTCTATTATTTATGACAGCCGTAAGAAGAAGTATCATTAAAAGCTACATTCACATCCTTTTCTTTTGAGTTCTAATAGATGTAACCTTACATATCAGCAGTGCCAGACTAAGCTTTGTTCAAAGGTTTCCAATTACATGTGAGAGGGAATCAGAGGCCTGTGGTGCCCCCTGTGGAGTGGAGCAGTATTGCAGTTTTTTTTAATTTTCCGTATAGGTTAGCATGAACGATGAGGTGTTGCGTTGCAGTACTATATGATGTGATGAGTATGAGTGGGTGTAATCCTGCATCCCACGAGATATGCAAATACAATGCAATAATTATGACTGTATACAAGGTTCCCGAAGTAAATATACTTGTGAAAGTGAAAAAAAAAAAATCAATATCATACAATGTTTTTTTTCTGTTTGTTACATTTTTAAGTAAACGTGGTTTTCATGGCGGGGGGAAACCTAACATACTTGAAATCAGGTACATTGTAGTGCAGTATAGTAAAGATGTATTTATTTATCTTTATCGTTTCGCGGCATTGGATCTGCGTCTACAGTAGGGAAAAAAATGTGTGTGGAGAAGACAACGTGAAATAAAGGGTTTTGCTTGTGGTGTTTGCATCCAGTCAGAGGAGACCTAGAAAGAACAGCTTATGCTTGAGCAGCAAAAGCAACAAATTTCACCTCCTTTATTCAGTTTGCTCTTATTCATTTCCACTTAGCTTTTGAATGGATCGGCTCATGTGGGTGCACCATCAGTATTGCATGAGCCTCACAATGCTGGCAATGAGTTTGCCAGATTTTGGAGTTGCTGTGTTGTTTTTTAAGTCCAGATGAATTATCTCATCGCATTATGATGGAGTAGCTATTTCTATTTAGTGTACATATGATTAAAGTTAGTATTTCTTTCTCTACATCATCACCCGACTGAGGGGATTTTGCATATCTTGTGTCTCATGGGCTCACGGTTCATAACTCTGAGAAGGGCAGAGATCATCATTATTCGATTGTCAAAGAGAGGAAAAGTGAAGTATTGTCACTCCCTGGTTTAGACAGATGTCACCTCGTCTTTATGTCCGTGCTGTTAGTCTGTCTTTTGCTTGTCTGAAGTGCATGATGGACCACGGGGAATGATTTGTAAATGGCCAAAAATGAGTGCAAAACCCAGCTTTACACACAAAAAACAAAACTGGTGGATGTTATCGAACAGAGAAATACACAGGCTTGAAAATGTTTTATAAAATATTCGTTTGTGTCCCTTTGGTCAAGCAGAAAGAGATGTGATATCATCAACTTAAAATCCAATTCATGCTGTGAAATTGATTCTCACACTGATTATACATTTTCAGTATTTAATGTGTTCAAACTTTAACAAAATTAGATGTATTTGGTCTACTTGAACAATTTTAAAGCTTCATCCCAGCTGTTTATGTTTAACATTTTATGAAGTAACACACACAGGAAGAACAATGGCAGATATTTCTGATGTATAAATATGATATATGATGCAAATATAGTCTCTCCTACATCTTTAAATCTCCAAAGCCTCGTCTCCAGGAGTTACCTGAGACAGGAAACATGAAATAACTGCTTTCCTAGGATGAGAAGTTTAAGTCACGATGAGTAAACTCGTGTATGAAATGTGCAGAAGGGCCCTTTGAATAAATTTATTCCAAATGACAGACAACTGCGGGAAAATTTTCCAGAATACAACAAATAAAATATTTTAATATTAAGTATATTTCCTCACCTGAAAGAGAGAAAGAGAAAGAGAGAGAGTGGGTGTTTGGTCTGACTGAAAAGGTTGGATGGAGAATATTTTTCTTCTTTTTTTCCTCATGTTAGAATTTTAGGGCGTTCGAAGTTCTGACATGATGGATGATATATATCCAGCTGATGTCTTACATGAAAGGGTTGCTCTCTCTAGGGATGTAAAGTACATGTGAATGATGATATCTTTCATCTCACCTGTATCCAATGATTGTATATTTTTCTATTTTGTATACCATACTATAGCAAGATATATATATATATATATAAATGAATATATTGTAATATTTAATCACCAGAATGTCATAATATGGAAAAGGCAGGGCACTTATTTGGGAATGTATTTGACATATTAATAATGAAAATGTTTATCTAGGCCTGCTAACTGAATGTCAGTCAGAATTTATTGAACAGTTTCCCACATTATTGGCTGTATTATTGATCAACCGGCAGAGAATAATGAAGAAAAACAAAACATGGAAGGTTATGGTATAGGCAAGGTGGGCATTAAGGAATTAATTCCACATATGATTTGATAAAAAGTGAATATCATCTCTCCATTATGTATAAAAAAAATAAGAAACCAGTGATGTAAACTAACCAAAAATCATAATAAGCATTCGATTTTAGATCTGAAAGCAACAGAGAGAATCCTGAAACCTAAACTGTGTTTGCTGTTTTAGTGTAAAGTATTGTGAAAGACCCACCAGCAGCCTGTCAGCACATGTCAAAGTCTGGACATCTTCCTACTGTAGCACCGAGAGGCCAGCCTCTCCATCACTAGTCCTGCATCAGCACATATATGACCTACACTTGACGCATGCGCACTTCTTCGAATGCATTATTTAAAGCTATTAAACACATCTAACCAAAACGAATCCTCCTATCAAGGACTAGAGTTCACTATGCTTTGAGCGATTATAATCATGTAGCTTCGATTATTATTGTTTTTTCTTCCATAAAAGGAAGTGAAGAATTTAAAAAAAAGTTTAGCGTCTGGCGGACTAAATGTATTTATGATGGATTTTAGTGTGGAAGAAGAAGAAGAAAATTATACCATATTTGTTGAATTTATGTTCTGCATCTGGATTTATGGGATTTAAAAAAATTGTATGCCATACATGTACAGGAATAGAATTCAAGCTGCTCAGTGTTAAGAAAAGATGTCATTCTACATGCTTTAACAAACAGTGTTTTAATTTTTTAAAAATCACCCAGGTGTGGGTTTTATTTCCGGAAATGCAGATTCGTGTCGCCGAAGAGCTCGATCGCTGGAGTCGTGTTATTTTTCCTAGATCTACCATCGTCGCAACACAGATATATTTTCTAAAAAAAATAAATAAAACAACAACAACAAAGGCGTCTTCGTCATCTGCCACAATATTTTAAGAGGACTATTTTGAATATAGATTTTATTTTAATTCTAGGTTAAAAAAAATATCAGCATAGCCTGTTATTGTAGGAATCGAATTAAATTTCATTAAATCGTGAATTCCCTTTTTCTGGAGAAATAAGAGTCTCTCTTTTTTTTCAGTGTGCAGGTTTTTGTTTTATTTTTTACTCCCATGCTGATTCGGGAAATGGAACAGAATAAGAAAGGTGGGGAATGCGTTTATATTACAAGCCTCTATTTTAGATAATATATGTATATAAAAAACATATATCTAGATTATAAGATATTGAATGACGGTTTGATGGACTCAAGTCGAATTTCAGCCAGAGGAAAACAGAAGGTTTTAGTGATTTCATCCTCAGCTGCATGTGTTTATTAGGTTTACATCAATAAGTTATATTTGCTCGACAATTTTTGCTTTGTCTCGTCGGGACGAGAGGAGATTTTAAGAACACGCAGTTTGCACGTTTGAGGTGAAAGTGGTTAATTAAAAGTGACATTATATAGATATTAGAGTTTAAACCCTTGATGGATTCATTATGAGGAAAGTATGCATCATGCTGGGAGATTATATTTTAAAGTATTTGTAAAAGAATTATTAAGGAAAATTAATTATCAGCGATTGTGTGGATTTTTTGAGGCAAGATCACAGAGTGTCATAAGTATTAAAAGAATGTCGATCGATCCTCTGCGCCTTTCATATCAGTCTCTTGGGCATTTTTTAACTACTTTGCTCAAAATGTTAGTGTGGAGCTAAAATATATTTACAAGCCTCTTCCTGTATTAGTTGAGTCTTGATGAACGAAATGGACGAAGTTTGCATACTGAGAAGGTTTTAGAAATAACACGATCTAAACTGACTGATTGTTGTTGAAGGACCTTGAAAGCATCATTCCTTCTCTCATGCCTAACGTGGGAATTATTCTTCTGGACGCTTTCAGGAGCAGAGGATTTTTCTTTACTCCGAAGTGACAGAAACTTCCTTCATAAGACTTAAACATCAAAACACTGAGCTGTGGATGTGTGGCAACGTTTCTGGTATTAAAGCCGCACTTTTTTTCTCTGCTCCTCTTCCATCTGCTCCTTCTCTCTGACTTTACCGATAAGAGCTATTTATATTATTGAATGATAACGACTTCATCCCTTGAATGTAGGACGTTCCAGTGCTCAGTGGCGTGCTTACACATCTTAAAAGCCGCATGATGGATGTGAAAGATTTTACTTCTTAGCAGCTCTGTTGTGATTACTGCAGACATTCAGATCTAATTTTACCTCTTTGCTGCCATATCTAGATTCCACTCGGTTTTTTTTTTTCTTGCAAGGAAATGTGCATTTGACTACAAGGAGTTAGAAATAAACCGTATGTATTATCAGTGTTTTCTTCCCTGGGTGGGGTAATTTTTGCTGGTGTGGAAACGTCTCTTTAACAGCATGCAGGCGACAGGTTTTATCTTCCTATTCAGGCCTTGTGCCACCCCCGGGGAAGGGGTGGGGGGGCATCCATATGCAGCTGTTTAACAAAGCTTTCCTGCTTCTTATTGTGCTGAGTCTGCGTCAGCGTTCAGTCTTAGGCGCTACTCACGCGAGGCGTTCAAAGACCCAAAATAGGGTCTGTTCTTTTTCCGTCAGAAAGAAGTCTGTCAGTCATGGAGATTCATTTGTGTGGAGAGATCGATTTGTTGTAATATTAGTAGTGATGCTACTGTTAAGTGTAGTATTTAATAACAGCACTATTTATGGTCAAAAAACGAACTAGTGTGTTATTGTACTTGCGGTAGCTATGGAGGCAGGTGGACATTTTTGTATGAGTTGTTTAACATACGTCACGCCCGCCTCGAGTTTTGAGGGATTTCATTGGTTCTGAGGTTGCTAAGTGACAGTGGCCCAACATCACTTGGGTTTCCTCAGCACTTTTTCTTCTTCTGCTTCTCTTTTCTTTATTTTTCTTTCAAAGGAGAGTTCTAGATTTCTTTTCTGTCATCATCCATTTCATTTTAGACTTTAGTGAGGGAAAGAATACAAATCAAATAAATCTGAATATTAATTCAATCACTTTTTCTACTCCTATTTTCAATAAAAAGTGAAATGAAAAACCAAACAAAAAGTTGATTTGTAAATAAGTTATGTACAGTTTGTATCCGTAACTTGTCAGTCTGTCATTGGTGACAGAGTCTGTCTTGCTTATAACGCACGCTACCAGTAAATAAAAAAAGGAAAAAGTATATTTAGACTGTATGGTCCCTTGAAAGCAAGTTTTAAATTAATATCTGATGTATATTCCTGTAACATTGCATTTTTATCTGAGGAATGATGTTATTAAAAAATTGCAAATAAATTGCATTTCCTACAGCTGTTATTCTCGTCCCTTCAGCAGTCGCACCTCTGTTGTCTTTTCTTGTTGTCTACAAAACTAAAGCCTTAAAAATGTCAAACGTCTCTTATTACCATTATTAGTAGTAACCTCTGTTGTTTTTACAGTGGACAAGGAGAGGACAATTGTTTTTTGTTTTTTTAATACTAAAGCAAATGACAGTAAGAAAACCACTAAAAAAAATATAAGGTTTCTGGGAACATTTCTGTTTGTCTACAAAAAAAAAAACTCATTTCAGTTTCCACATGCTACTTAAAGGTGGAACAACAAAGTTGAAAGCTACACATCATGTGTCCGGTTTATGCGTCGCCAGGTGTCTCTTCATATTCCCCTGCTGGGAGAATTCTTTCTCACAGTTTGGACACTTGAATGGTTTCACCCCGTTGTGGCTGAGCGCGTGTCTCTTCAGGCAGTTGAGCGTCAGGAAACGCTTCGGGCACTCCGAGCACAGGTACGGACGGTCCCCCGTGTGCGAACGAGTGTGGACGATCAGGTGACTCTTACTGGAGAACCCCTTCCCACAGTGGGCACAGGTGTACGGCATCTCGCCCGTGTGTGAACGCGTGTGTAGCAGCAACTCACCGGAAGATAAAAACGACTTCCCGCACGTAGTGCACAAATAATTCTTCTCCCCTCTGTGCATCTGCATGTGTCTTATAAGGCCCGATTTACTGAAACCCTTCCCGCAGATTGTGCACAGACTGGTGGGGCCTGCGTGAAGGCGTTCGTGCTGCTTGAGGGAATAGCTGCATAGGAATCCTTTATTGCACTGACCGCAGATGAATATCCGACCTCTCTTGTGGAGCCTCTGGTGCTGATAATAACCAGATGAGCTGGTGAATCCCTTCTCACACTGGTCGCAGCGGTGTGGGAAGCTATAGAGCTTCATGTGAGTCCTCAACTGATTTGGATGCTCAAAAAACTTTTCACACTTTGGACACTTGGTTTCTGCCTCTGTAAAGTTTTTGGTCACGGGTCTTGTAGTCAGGAACCTTTTGTCTTCCTCCATGGTCTCCTTTTGTAAACGTTTGTTGTTCTTCTGCTTACATTCCTGTTTACTTTCACCGCTGCGTTTTTGTTGGCATTTCCTGTTTTTCTCAGAGGAACCCCTAACTTTCGTCTTTTCAGCGTCTTGCTTTTTCTGTGAATTCTTTGCCCTGTCTTTTTTCACAGGTAGGTTTTTCTGCATACGAGCCGTTTTGCAGTGTTCACCCTGGATGTGTTCCTGGACCTTCCTCTTTGTGCGGTGGGTGAATGAACACTGAGGGCAAATGAATAAACAGGACAGACCACCTGAAAAATGGCACAAAAACCATCAATTTAGCAAAATCAGACAGACTCTGGACTAATTCTGCTCTGCTACAAAACAAGATTCTGTCAGACCTGATTGTCTTTTTGGCAGCCAATCATCTGCAGTAACATCTGAACTTTGACTTGACCCTTCTTCTTCTAAATCTTCCAGTGTCAGGATCTCTTCCTCATTGTCATAATCATCATCGTCACTGCAACGCTCAGGGAACCTATAAACTTCGGTTGGAGTAGGTAGAACCAGAGCAGACAAAAGAATATCTTCCTCCTCGATGGAAGGGGCTGGAGTAAAGAAAGAGGCCTTTTACATTTTACACATTAATGTCACTCGTTGTGATGTAAACAAAAATTCCTGAAAAATAATCATACTAAATTTGGTGTCAAATGCAGAACAAGATTGTAAGGGAGTGAGACAGCAGAAAGGAAACTGCATTAAAAAATCAATCTTTTCCTCATGTGTTTTCTGTTAAACTGACCAGAGCTGAGAGTTCCTAACTGTCTGTGATGAAGCAGCAAATTTTTCAGCGCAAAGGGCTCAGACAGATGCTTTTCCAATTCTTCTGACAGCGATCCTGTTTCAGTGAGCCATGCTGCTGTCTAAATCAGAACAGAATGCCATTTAGTGTGTTAAACATCATTCATGTTCTTACCTCAATGCAGAAACACATAAATCTGTAGACACAGTTATACAATTTCATGATATGGCTCAAAATTCAATATTTCTAGAATAGAAATAAGGATTAGTAATCAGTATGGAGGTTTGTTTCTGTACAGGTAACATTGGTGCCAGTGTCTTATCTGATGTTAGAGTTTAGTTGAGAACCCGGGGTGAGTACCTGTTTCAGGTCAGGCATAGGTAGCAGCTGCTCCAGCCTAGACAAGAACTGAAACACAAAATCCTGCAGTCTTTGGTCGTAGCTTGAGCCGTAGTTTGTAGGAAAAACATCCTACAGAAAAAGACACAACAGAGGATTTAGTTGTAGATCAAAATGTCACCACTATATATCCTTTGCATGTTAGTAGATGAGATAGACTCACTCGGAAGAATACATCTTTTTCAAATGGAACATTTAAAAGGTTCTGAACCAGGTTGGCAAAGCTAGTGTAAAATGTCTTCAACATGTCACTGCCAGCCTGCCAAGAAGCAGAGGATAATGAAGTTTAAACTTCTACATGTGTGTTGCAGATACAGATTTTATATATAAATATATTCTATTTTTCTACCATCTGAGTGGAGCTCAGTTCAGCACTAAAGGCATGGATCTTGTCCAGGTGGCTCTGGATGGTCTGCAGATTGGCCACGCCATCACCACGACACAGCTCCAGGACCAGCTGGTAATGGTGGGAAACAGGGGAACGCATTGTGGCTGTGGCTCTAAAAACTGTTTCCACACTCGTAGCTACTCACAAAAACAAGTCATGCATGTCAACACCTTATATAATAAGAATTATAACAACACCCAGACAAACATATAGATATAAAAGAAATCATAACAAACAATCCTAACCCTATATTTTGTCACTGATATTCAAATGTAATTAGGTGAGTCCAACATGAGAGGATTCCTCACCCTTGCTCTCAGGCTCAGGATGAGCTGGGCTCTCATGCTGGGACTTACAAGCTCCGGGACGATTTCTGTCGCCATGCTGATGAAGTCCACCAACTTGTCATACTGCATCACACTGTGCTGCTGCACCACTTGCCATATAAAAGCAGACATGAGTCTCACTGGAGGAACAAGGAGATGTAAGGAGACCGGAGGAAGGGGAGAGCCTGGAGAGAATGTTTGAGACACGCACACAGCCGTAAATACTATAGCACCGTTACTTGCTAAGTAACAAATTAGCTAATGTTAGCAACATAACCGCGATATTATTTTTATTTAGCAAAATTACAAAATAAACTGAAGTCATAAAGATGAAAAGATAAAACAAACCTTTGCTTTTTAGCGCCATCTCTCAATTAAAAAAATCTCTCTATCATAAACATTACAACGCATCCGCACTCAGCTCACAGAAGAAGAAAATATACAATAACTTCCGGTTCAAACGGATGTTGTGCTCCTTTATCAGGGGGGACGTTCCCTACAACCAGGAAGTAAACAAAAGCCGGGACGGCTCTGTGGACACGTGAAGCGGGAGGAATGGATGGAACGGCCCGCAGAGAGAGAGAGAGAGTTCCGTGATATATATTTTTCACAACAGAGATAGTCAAAAAAAAAAAAGCGAAGTGAATAACTAAATATATTGTAGCTTCCCATAACGTGGAGGTTGATAACGGGGTGTTACAAGAGAGAGAGACGCAGCAGAGCCAATTAGCGTTTTTCCTTTTAAGTGTTTTTCATTGATTATCCTGGCGAGTTGGCTGTTCAATACTGACATTCGTTACATTTGTTTAAAGCTACCATGAAAGATAATATGAAGTAAAAAAAACCAGTCAGGATAAATCGGTTTTTGTGTTCTGTTTAGTGTTTTGTATTGTGATTATGATGCTGGTTGTAAATGCAATTTAAGTAAGCACATGTGTGTATATGGATAAGCTAATGTTCTGAAAACACACAGGGATCTGCTCAACTGCTCCTTTAAATGCAGTTACGTGGTCACCAACGGACGTGTTCAAGGACCCGGTGGCCGACCCCAACAAGATGTCAAGGAAAGGTCGCCTGTCGCTGCACCAGACGCAGGACGGACACTTCGTCACGCTGGAGGAGGACAAGGACGATCTGGAGGAGTACGGCGTGGACCTGCTGCACACCGTCTTCCAGAACGGGAAGATAGTGAAGACGTACACGTTTAACGAAGTCCGAGAAAACGCCAAGCTAAAAGAGAGTGAGCTCGAAGAGCTGCTGAAGTGAATGCAGCCATTAAGACCCTTTAAACCTGTGATGGAAATTTGCCTTTTTGCATCTTGTGTGTGTCCTGATTTGACTCATCATATCATTATTGAAGGCATGCTTCAGAACCTCTCCATGCTACCTGCTGGGCTGCGTTACATCTTAGTTTGTTTGGACACAGATAGGTCACAGCAGCACCGCTGGAGTCAATCAAAGGTTAAACTATAGGGAGCTGAGATGCTGCAGACCCAGTACCCCTCTCTAAGGAGAGGAGATGGAGAGGAGATGGAGACCTGTTTTCAGTCAACTCGTTGTTTTGGTGCATTCCAATGTGTAATAAAGTTGTCTTAGTTTTGGTGTAATAAAGATATTTTAGTTTTGGTGCATTCCAATGTGTAAGGTCACGTGAAAGCCCCCTACACTGAATTCCCAGTGGTAAGGAAAAGATAAGGATGTTTTTCCTCAGCTGGGGGGGACCACCGAAGGGAGGGGTGCCTACGAGCTGGAACTGGCCATTCCTGCTCGCATGCAGGCCTTGCTTCTTCAAAGGTATAAAAGTGGAGAGCTTCCTGCTCCAGTTAGTCAGCTGCGGGTTACACACGGATGCCCAGTTTGGTTGATGCTACTCTACCTGGGTTGTTAGGCTCTCCTTCCCATTGTGTCAAGGTAAGAGACTGAGCATATTTGGAATGCCACCATATATTGCCTTACCTCAACCAAATATTTGTTTATTTCTGTGCTCTGTGGGGAATTAAACTATAAATTAATTCTAGCATTATAGAATTGTTTGCTTGCCCTATGCTCTCCAAAGTTAATTCTTACAGCACGACTACTGCAACTGAAAATATATTAATTACAGTGGTTTTTATTCCCTGAGTATCTTTAAATAGTTTTACCACCTGGTTACATAAGTAATATTTTCTGGATATTAGGACGTAATTATAGCATCTAATGAAAATAAGAAATCTAAGATTAGCTCACTCATCTGAAATGCAGAATTATTTGATCAAAAATAAATACCAAAATTGTTAAGTAAAGTAAACGAATCAAAAATTAATGTCAGAAATGCTTTTTTTAAAAAGTCAGCATACTTCACCAAATATTACGAAATAAATAAACTCTTCTTGCTGCGGTGAGCCAGGAGTTCCTGCTCTATTTGAATCACATGATCACCTTTGAAGCAGTGAGACAACACACCCTTCCCTCCCCCCCACGCAGTCAGGGCTGCTGCTCCTGACTCCTGGCTTCGGCTGTATACGTGTATCATGATCAGAAGACCAGCAGCTGGACATCCTAAACATGCCGTCAAGACTTCTCGAAGACTCCTGAATTCATACGGTTGATAATTATCCGGTTATTTGTGCGCAAACTGGGAAAACACGCTATTTGTCGCCATGGGAGGAAGACGCGGGGACGCACCTGATGACTTCAGCTTTGTCAGTCCGGTTGTCAAGTACTTACTGTTCATATTCAATTTCATATTTTGGGTAAGTATTTCCTACTTTGTAACGTATGTTTTATTTGTGATTTTTTTTTTTTTTGCCCAGTCAGATTGTCACCCTGGGATCTTAAATTAATCTGGTTCTGTTTAACAAAATAAGAGTCATATCGGGGATCTGCGGCTCTGTTGCGCGTTTTTGAAGGTAAAACTGTGACATTGTGATTTGGTCTGTTGACTGAACATCTGTGTTTGAGATAGTTACTCATTAACTTGGATGCTTTTACCGAACAGTGTAGAAGAAGGAAATTTACGCGCACCATGTGTTTCCGGCTCAGCCAAGGTTTATTCTGACTTTGCAAATCAGGAATTCATTAGAGATTTGCAAGATTTGGAGGTCAGAACCTGCTGGTGAGGCAGTGCGCATTTCTGCACAAGTTGGGATAAACTTGATCCCTGTGTGTGGAGTTATAACACCAGATTTTAACGCGGTTTACTGTCTCCAATGATGACATGTTAATAATTGCACAGCTTGGTAAGGAAAAAGTAAAGGATCCGGTTCGAGCTAATGGCAGCGGATTTTAAACAATCCAAAGTTCGTATCCATGGGTACGGTGTCAGGTGTCCAGGGACTGTAGCATAAGGGGATTTCTTGCAGCATTTTTTGAAAGCAGATTACATCTGTAGGGCTTGGATGGACTGCGAGGAGACTTTATGTAACAAAAAGCTCTCATGCATATTGTGTTTATGCATGTTGGGATTGTTTTCAATTCAATTTAAAGGTCATATAGCTTATAATCATCCAGTTCCATCTGCACCTCAAAGATTGAAACAAACCTTTGTGTGTGTGCGTGGGTGTGAGAGAGAGCTGTGATTGAGCTGACTTCTGGCCATGCACATACAGGACAGGGCTGTGCAAAAACATGAAACTCCTCAATGTGGAATGTGATGTTCTCATTTCTGTTGCCTCTGGCTAAGTTGTGTTCTGTTTAAGCCAACATCACTATAGTTGTCTATAATCTGAGAAAAATGTAACGGCTCACATTTTGTGAGTTAAACACAATGAAAGTGATTTTAATTGTTGCTGTGTGACATCTTGTTTTCATGCAGGAGCTACGTATAATGGTATGAACTCATTTGTTGTGTTTGACTTGTCCACCGTCAAACAAAACCTTCACAAAACGGTGACGGACAAGAATTTACCTTTTACCGTTTCAACCCAAGAAGCTGCACTGTCTGTGGTAACTCGATCAGTTTCATTCAGGCTGGGAAAAAGTGTTTCTGAGGGTGCCGTATTATTCCAGTGACATCGAGGGAGGAGCGCCGAATGAAAGGGTCTTTATCATTTTAGGGAAAGGTACCGATTGCTGCCAGGTTGATTGAGTCACATGGAAGCTGAGTGGACAACAGAATCTTCCACTTTGACACTGATTCTCCTTGGCTATAAGAAAAAATGGATCCCATTCTTTTCTAACAGTTAAATCTTGGCTGTGACTCATTTCCCACTAATGTCGAGGCAAATTTGTGCCACTCCCTTGACAAATATGAACCTACAAGTGGTTTTTCATGTACTTTGATGCCTCTTTTTTTGTTCATATCATTCACTGCATTCACTGGAAAATCCAAACTCATTACAAATCTTTATCTTGCTCCATGTTCTCCTCAGATCATATCCCTAGTGATGGTATCCATCGGCATGTACGCCCGCATGATGAAACATGCCGGTAAACACAGTCTTTCTTCATGTTTAGCTCTGTTCTTTTTTTTAATGTTTCCACTGTTTTCTCTGCTGCAAAACCTGAAAATGTTCCTTTTTGAAATGAACAAATTCGTCACCAAGAGGAAAAAAAAACATCTGTGTGTGTTCTGTTGTTCTCAGAGGCAGCTCTGGCGTGCCTGTCGGTTGACCCCGCTGTCATGTTGATGGTTGTGGGGGTCCTCATGTTCATCATCACTTTCTGTGGCTGTGTGGGCTCCCTGCGAGAAAACATTTGCCTTCTGCAGACGGTAAGTGAGGACTTATTTATCCAGGTCAGGATTGAATGTATTCTGATGAGATGAGCTAAGGTGAACAGACAGCCCACGCCTTGGTGGTGATAATGTAATATGGACAAAAAGCCTACAACCTCCTCAGTCTTGTGTTGACTTGCTTTTACAGCATTGATAGTTGGTAAGGACTCACTGTCTTATTTCTAATGTTACTGCATATTTTCTCCAAAGTAATGAGAAACATATGGATTTGGTGGATTTGATGAGTGATCTTGTGGAATCGGTCCGATAAATAACCTAAATCTTGACAGTGTTGTTGATATCCCTTGCTTCTTCAGTTCTGTATCTGTCTCACGTTGATCTTCCTGCTCCAGCTGCTTGCAGGGATTCTTGGTTTTGTCTTTGCTGATAAGGTAAGAATATCATGTAATGCAATATATAATATATATCACATCAAATTGAAGAAATATGGAGGCAAATTAAAATTAAGTCTGTTCTCATCATAGTAACCAAGTTGTATCTATAAAATGGCTAAACAAACCAAAACCTTTTTTTCTTGCTTTTCAGATTTTTAAAAAATTTATTTTAATATTTCAATAAAATATTTACACTTTTATAAACGTTTTGAGGACTGCTTCTTGGGCTACACGTACCTAGATTTATGTCTTGTTATCAGTGAAGAATGGGGGGAAACACTGCCCTCTTCCGGACGCTTTTGTAACTGCTGAAAAAGATGAACTGGTTTGTGAGATTGTAACTGGGTTACCCTCTTTACCCCCTCACACGTGCCCCAAGTACAAAATCAGAGCTGTGTTTGGTTCCAACCTGCAATCAATCTCCATTTCTATGGTGTGTCTTTCACATATGCTTAATACACTTCTTTGTGTTCTAACAAGGCTCGGAATAAAGTGACTGAGATGATCAATAACGCCATCATCCACTACAGAGACGACATCGATCTGCAAAACCTGATTGACTTTGGTCAGAGAGAGGTAACTTTCTAGTTAGTCTGAGCAAAGATCAACTTTGGGTGGTAGGTTGTCATTTTTTTCTATAGGTTTTAAAGCCATGCCCATGGACACCTGACGTATTTTCTGCCCTGCGTGTTCTCAGTTTGGATGCTGTGGTGGGGTGACGTACACCGACTGGTCCCAGAACATGTATTTCAACTGCAAAACGGATAATCCGAGCAGAGAACGCTGCTCCGTCCCCTTCTCCTGCTGTATCATATCAAAAGACAAGGTCACCTTCTTCACACCACGGTCTTTATGCATTGTTTGTTTTTTTAATGTGCTGGGGGGGTTTTTTACCGCATGTGTGTGTTTGCATTAACAGATGGTCATCAACACCATGTGCGGTCAGGGCATGCAGGACTTAGAGTACATCGAAGCTGGAAAATACATCCATGCAAACGGCTGCATAGACACACTGGTTAACTGGATCCACAGTAACCTGTTCCTACTGGGAGGCATCGCAATGGGACTGGCCATACCACAGGCAGGATATGATGCACGGCACACATGACAACACACACACACAGGCACACACACATCCTGCTGAGCCTTCTTCTGTGTGTGTTTTGTCCTTTGCAGCTGGTTGGGATTCTCTTGTCGCAGCTTTTGATCAACCAGATCAAAGACCAGATCGAGCTCCAGAACTACAACGCCAAGCACCGCACCGACCCATGGAGCTGAACCGGCCCAGATGAGACCAGATTCTGATGGTTGCTGCACCAGTAAGTCGGTGTCGGATGATGGAACGTTCAACATCAGTACTCTTGGACATCGAAACGTACTGATTGTGTCAAGCGAGCGCACGGACAATGAGGTGGAATTCACGACACACAAAGGAGACAGATGGAGATGGGACTTTGTGGTTGAATGCTGGGCTGTTTCTGTTTGAATTTACCGAACTGAAACAGCATGGTGCGGGGGGTGGGGGGTTAGGTGTTAGTGGTCACACTAGTGGAATCACTGAACTTTTGCGTGTAATATTTCAGGTCTCATTTTTTTATTCATCTTTTGTTGTCCAAAGGTGCCAAATCAAATTTGAGGAAATCCATATTTTTCTATTTTTGTACATTATCTGTTTACATGATGTAGATTTTACTAAAAATGAACAATTTTTTAATAAATTATTTTTGAAAACAAAAATGTTTTTAACACCTACAGGAAATGGGTTCCATCCATGCTGTTTGTCTGTCCACATTTGATTTTTAGGAACGTAAATTAAAAACCGTTTAGTATATTTTTGTTTTTTTTGCTCTGCCCTCTACACACAACAACAACAACAACAACTGAGTGCTGAAACGCTGTTTCCTGCCATTATTGTATTTTTCTCCTTTTTATTTTTTTAATTCCTATGGTTTAAAGATGAATTTAAGCCCCTTCCTGTGACGAATCTTTCTTCTGTAAAATGCTGTTCAATATTTTTTTCACAAAACTTTTTGTACACTGTAACGGTTTGTGCAATGATTTTGTTTCTTCTAGTTTTGTAAAGGGAACTTTTTCTCAAATGTGTCTATGCAAACAACATGAATTGCTTACATCTTGCAATTTTAAAAAAATTCAATGAAATCTACCTGAAGCGATCCCGAGTACTTTATGGTCGCTGTGTCGGATTTGTATCAGCGATGTAGCCTACATGATGTATTCCTAACAGTTGTCTAGTTTTTTCATGCATACCTATGAGCCCTACCTAAATAAATAACCTACAGTTCAAGACATGTCCAACTTCTTTTCAATATTTTTAACAAGCAATGACACTCTTTGCCAGTTACGGAACTAATCAGCGATAAAACGCTATAATAAACATTGTTCACAGAATAACCAGGATAATGTTGGTCCGACTTTCTGGCGGTGGTGGTCAGTTCGGTTGTCCTCCTGTGACCTCACGCCACACATGTCATTTCCTCCACACATTTAAGCCATCTGACTGCCTGCAGAGCATCTGGGTTTTGTGGGCTATGAGTCTCAAAGTGCTGCCATGATACGCAAAGGTTTGCCAAACCGCTTTCTGTAGGCGTTGTGCACATATTGTGTGGCAACCAATATAGTCTCCATTTCTTTTTACAGTCACTTTTAAAGGCCAACCGCTGCAGTGTCGTCCCTTCAGTAACCAGACGGCGGAAAAATATCAGGTTTACAATGAATTCAAACAAACTAACCATCAAACCTGTTTTTTTCCCAGAATTTTAATGTCATTATTGTTACAAATCTGCGATAAGTCATTTTGGTTCTTTCATATTCTTTGTATTCAGTCTTCATTTAAAAAAAAAAAAACTTTTAATGTTACTGAAGAAGCAGAAGTGAACACACGACTCCTCATCGCTGGCCTGTTTCTCTGCCGGGCAAATGAAAACCCGGGTTGTGAGACATTCCCACCCTGAAATGTGATACCTGTAATCTTTGGGAACAGAAACAATCCTGCATGTTGAACAGCCTTTGACGCAAGCACAATCTAAACATGACATTTCTGTGATGGTTTAAAGCTGTGCATCCCCTTCCCTTCAACACCAAGCAGACCTCTGGGCTGCAAATGTGCTCTGAAACAAGTTTAATAAAAGAAACTCGGTGGAATTAAAAGGGATGCATATTAACGTCAGCCGACGGCTCATGAGGCTGTCTCTTATGACGGCGACTGCATTTTGTTGTGTGTGTGAGCAAGTGAGAGTGTGTGTGTTGGCCTGAGCTCCAGGACGCTGTGTGTGGTCCCTCTGACTCATTCTGGCCGCCATGTTGCCGTGGAAGGAGGCCTGGCAGAAAGACAGACGGATGGACGTACAGACGGACGCAGGGAGAGGAGGGAGCTCAGATTTATTCCCAGAACCCCAGAGGAGAAACAAAAGCATCTGCAGCCGTGCAAATACCACAAGTGTGCTGTCCAATTAGTGCGACAACAACAGACTTCAACCAGCTTGACATTCGCTTTAAGACTCTGATTTCAATGCTTGCAGTCAAAAATGATCTTTAACCTTCTTTGCTGTGCATTTTTGTGTCTAATCTGCAGCTGAAAAATGCAAGTGTCTAACTATAAATGTACAAAAGTGTGCAGAAGTAACAGAAAAGTGGTGTGCATTAGAATAAAAAGCCAATTTATTAATTTGTTATTGTCATTAAATGTTATTTAGCATTGTACACGAACATATTTAAGTAGTGTGAGATCTTGTAATATTTTAGTTGATCCTAATCAAGAGATAAATACACAAATTATAATATCTGCTGTATTGTAGGCCCAGTGGTGATTGCTCTACAGGTGTGTGTGTGTGTGTGTGTGTGTGTGTGTGTGTGTGTGTGTGTGTGTGTGTGTGTGTGTGTGTGTGTGTGTGTGTGTGTTTGCGCTTTAGATCTCAGGTGGGAGCAAACCCAACTAATGGGGAGGTCTGTGTTTTGGTGGTCCTGCCATAAAGCACATTCTTCCATTTTGCAGAGGGGGGATGGGAGGGGAGGTTTTGTTGCCCTGGCTCTCCCCCACCATGTGCATACCAGAGACAAAAAAAAAAAAAAAAAAAAAAGCCAGACACTGAGTTGCAGCCTCTTAAATCTTTTCCCAGGGAGACAAATCACTTCTTGGGACAGTGGAGATATGGAATAGTCGATCATCTTATTTTCTACCAGCATAAAAACGGGCTATGGAAAAGGGGGTGGCGCGTCAAAGCTACAGATCCCATTACAAGAGCTCCAGACTTGTCCATGCCAAGTTTTTTTGGATGTGGGGGGAGGGCGCATCTACAACCTTCTGGGCCTGATGTGTTTTTCATACCCAGCTTTGACGCGTCAAATGAACGCTTTACTCTGTTTAATGCTGATGGTGCGTGTTCTCCAGCGCTGATGAGAGGGTGTTCTTTCTTTTTTGGTGTGTGTGTGTGTGTGGGGGGGGGGAGCTTCTGGAATTTAGGATAATGAAGGAATCCAAGACGATACAGTCAGGATCGGATGAGAAGCGCAGAATCAAAAAGTTTGGAAGAACTGCGAGAAAACTCTGAAGCGCCATGCCGCGTTTGGAAACTTCTCCCAAATCCATCGACCAAACCTCGACTTTCGTTTTACTCGGAAAACATCAACGATCGAAGCACTAGAATTAAAAAGTTTCTCCAGATTTGCGCAGTTGAATCCCTCTCACAAGATGTCTTCCCAGGGTCGGAGCCCCATTGTTGGATTTTATGGGATGCTTTGCGTCTGGGCCGCCTGCTTTTCGCGCTCCGGGGCGGTTTTATCCCCTAACGGGACGATATTTGAGGATAACTGCAAGAAAACCACAACCTGCGAAGCTCTTAAATACAACACATGTCTCGGATCGCCTTTACCTTACACGCACACTTCTCTAATTCTGGCGGAGGACTCCAGCACTCAGGAAGAAGCTTTTGAGAAGTTGACCATGTGGTCTGGTGAGGTTTTTTTTTCCTAAAATGTCCAAAAAGAATAAAATTTACATCATGCCATGTGGAATCTGTGGAGTTGTCCCATAATCTGTACTTGTAAGGTTAAGATCTTATAAATTGTGTAATTTGTAGCAATTATATAATGAATCAAATAATAAATAAACAGTCAATAGGGTAGATTTGGGGGGGGGGGGGTGTCCATTTTGCTCTTTTACCGTGAGATCAGAGGTACAGTTCAGAATAGTTTTTATGTGTGAATTGGGTTGAGGACGGGTGGGATGTGAGGCCTCAGCTGGAAATGAAGGGTTTCCAAGTAATTAAAGGTAACAAAGGGAGTCACTCATGAGTGTTACAGCAAATAGTAGGAGACTCTCAACCACAAAGGATTCTAGATGCACCTCTAGTGGACTTTCACATTCATGAGCGCCCACTAATGACTGTCAGTTCCAGGTCGCCCCCCCCTTGCAGGTGTCAAGGACTCCTGAGAGTCACCATCATCAGTTTGGTTAACTGTCACCCATGTGTTGCCTCTTCTAGGTTTGAGGAACGCCCCCAGGTGTTGGTCGGTCATCCAGCCGTTGCTTTGCGCCGTCTACATGCCCAAATGTGAGAACGGTCGGGTTGAGCTGCCCAGCCAGAGCCTGTGTTTGGCGACGCGCCGGCCGTGTAGCATCGTGGACCGGGAGAGAGGCTGGCCCAACTTCCTCAAATGCGACCAATTCCCCGTTGGCTGTTCGGTAAGCTTTACTGTTACACGATTGCCACGCCTTTCCACTGCAAGTCAAAGATTAGCCATCTAGGTTTTTTTAGTTTTTCTTAGCCTGCATCAGGTAGAAAATATCAATGATTTGTCGAACACAGGTTCTCTGATGTTCGTAGACACTGCTTACCTTTCCCTGTTCTTCCTGTGTCGGCAGAATGAGGTCCAGAAGCTGAAGTTCAACACATCGGGCCAATGCGAAGCTCCCCTGGTGAAGACGGACATTCAGTCGAGTTGGTACAAGGATGTGGAGGGTTGCGGTATCCAATGTGACAACCCTCTCTTCACGGAGGAGGAGCACAACGACATGCACGCATATATCGCTTACTTCGGCACCATCACCCTCCTTTGTACATTCTTCACTTTGGTGAGATGACAGTGAATACAGTACCCATAATTCTCAGTGAGGTATTCCTCACAAACATCTTTTGACTTTCAAAATTTCTCCCCATTTTTTCAGGTCACGTTTCTCGCCGACTGGAAGAACTCCAACCGGTACCCGGCCGTCATTCTCTTCTACATCAATGCCTGTTTTTTCGTAGGCAGCATCGGCTGGTTGGCCCAGTTCCTCGACGGAGCTCGCACTGAGATTGTGTGCAAGAGTGACAACACCATGCGACTTGGAGAGCCCTCGTAAGCGATTGCCTTTAAACCATCGTGAGAGATTTAGCTAAAAAAAAAAAAAGCCTCATAATCACACTGATGTTGTCTTTCCAGGTCTTCAGAGACGTTGTCGTGTGTTACCATCTTCATCATCGTTTATTACTCCCTGATGTCGGGTGTAATTTGGTTCGTCATGCTGACGTATGCCTGGCACACATCCTTCAAAGCCCTGGGCACCACCCAGCAGCCGCTGTCTGGCAGAACTTCTTATTTCCATATGGTCACCTGGTCCATCCCCTTCGTCCTCACGGTCGCCATCTTGGCCATTGCTGAGGTGAAATCCAACTGTCTGACTTAAAAAAGTGTTTCCCAGTTGTGAAAAAGTTGGCGTTTCTCAATATTCAGGGCTCTGTTGTGTGGTTCTCCACAGGTGGATGGTGACTCGGTGAGTGGGATCTGTTTTGTGGGCTACAAGAACTACAGATATCGTGCAGGCTTTGTGCTGGCTCCCATTGGAGTGGTGCTTGTTGTTGGTGGATACTTCCTCATCCGAGGTGAATGGCTTAAAGAACAGTAACACAATTTGGGCAAGAACCTTGTAATGTTTTTGATCCCAAATCCATCCCACAGGTAACCCCACCAGCACCAACTGATTCTGGACGTTTTTCCATTTTTAGGTGTCATGACTTTGTTTTCCATCAAGAGTAACCATCCTGGACTACTCAGTGAGAAAGCAGCCAGCAAAATCAACGAAACCATGCTGAGACTCGGTGAGTCAATATTAACTTCAATTGCCTTTTGGTTCCCATTACCTAGTACCTTTTTTTTTGGGTATCAACTTAGTTGATACCAAAAGAGAGCTCCACGCACACTCATGCCCACCATTTTTATAGAACCAGAATATGTTAAAGACCATAATCTACAAGGTGGTTCTGTTGCCTGATCGAAAAACAATTTTTGAAAAATACTGTACATCTAAGTCAAGTAAAGCTTTTACCACCAGGTACATCTATTTCCTGTTCATCTTTGTCAGGTATATTTGGATTCCTGGCTTTTGGGTTTGTTTTCATCACCTTTGGCTGCCACTTCTATGACTTCTTCAACCAGGCTGAGTGGGAGAGGAGCTTCAGGGAATATGTACTGTAAGTTCTGAAGTTCTTTAATATCTCCACACCGACACAGACTGGTTAAGACTTGTACGTACTGTAGTCAGCATTTTAGTGTACCGCCATCGTGTGGTTATGAGGTAATGGAGATATAGACTGACAGTCTCTTTGTATTTTCAACAGGTGCGAAGCCAATGTGACCATTGCCTCTCAGACCAACAAGCCAATCCCAGAATGCACAATCAAGAACCGCCCCAGCCTGATGGTGGAGAAAATCAACCTGTTCTCTATGTTCGGGACAGGAATTGCTATGAGTACCTGGGTCTGGACCAAGGCGACCATCCTCATCTGGAAACGTACCTGGTGCAAGTAAGAAAATATCACCCCAACATTCTAACCATTTCTCAGTGGCCATGTTTGGGTCACGTGTGTCTTTGTGGGTCTCCAGTCTAGAGGTACAGTCAGATTTATGCTGTTAACCCCCGATTTTGAACAGAGCTCTCAGGGATTCACCGTTACTTGGACTTGAACCTGAGGAATTTCCTTCTGGCTTCGAAGAAAGTACTTCAATATTTTTAGGAATGGTTATTTTCATTTCTTATCCACAGTGATGAACTACAGAAAATGTGCACTTTGCTAGAGGTCACATGGTTGATGAAGGCATGAAAGAAGTCACATTCCCTATCATCTGATTGGTTTTCAATGGGAAAATAGCATATCTTTTTTTTCTTTTTCGGACTGGGTGTTGTTATTCCCAATCTGTCCTGTCTTCCTGTGTCAGGATCATCGGCCGAAGTGACAATGAACCCAAGAGGATCAAGAAGAGCAAGATGATCGCCAAGGCATTCGCAATGAGGAAAGAGCTTCACAAGGACCCAGAAAAGGAGATGTCCTTCAGCATGCACACCGTGTCCCATGATGGACCAGTGGGTAAGTATACCAGGGATGTGACTCAGATCATTAATTCTAGAGAATACAAAGGTCATTTTGACTAATTTATAATATAGATAGTATGGAAGAGTAGAAAACAATACAGAAAGAAGTCTGCCTGACTGTTTGTGTTGTTGCCCACTAACTTGTATAGTACTTACATACAGTAAGTATACAAGTTAGATGTCTTTTTGTGTACCGCCACCTAGTGTTGAGAGATTGAATTACAACATAAAATGGAATTTTTTTTTTAGACAGCATCCACATAAATTTGTGACTTTGTCCATGTAATTTAACAATTTAGTTAAGAATCTGGCGATCATTCTTGTTTTCCTTGGATCAAGCCCCGCAGGGAGAAAAGAAGGGAATTGTAAAATTTTCTGTAGCTTTCCATGAATTTAGTTTTATTTGTCTTTATTTTTCTTTTACAGCTGGAATTAATTTTGAACTGAATGAGCCATCTAATGATGTGTCATCCGCTTGGGCGCAGCACGTGACGAAGATGGTGGCCAGGCGGGGCGCAATTCTGCCTCAAGACATCTCTGTTACTCCTACTGGTACACCAGGTGATATGATATGATACAATCTGATATGACATAATCAGATTTCTTCTTCTCCCATTTCCTCTATATTTCTCCTCTCTAACAGAAAACCCATGATTATGGACTTCTATATTGTATCTATTTGGGGTTTTTTCCACAGTGCCGCCTCCTGAGGAGAGGAACAGGCTATGGATGGTGGAGGCTGAGATATCACCAGAGATGATAAAGAGGAAGAAGAAAAAGAAGAAGAGGAAAAAGGAGGTACGTCCAGTTGAGGAGGCGGTGGAACCTCAGACCTATCAGCAGCGTGAGTTTGGTCGCAGCTCAGTGCCTCGCCTTCCCAAACTGCCATGCCATCCCAATCTGGTTGCTAACCTGCGGGAGCAGCAGAGGCAACAGCAAAAACTGGAGGAAGACATCCTGCCAGGGTCCTTCCCAGATATCCAACCCTCCCACCTCCTGTCCTGCGAGAAGAGCTGTCCCTACCCACAGAGGTATTGGAGCAACTATGACCAGAGCTTGCTCTCTGATCCTCTCACCCTCAGCGACCTCCCTGAGGATCTGGGTTTACGTCCACGCTGCCTCCCCTCAGCCTCCAACTGGCAGCCCAGTGGATCTTCTCGCTACCAGAGGGAGGTGGATCTCTCAGAGGGATTGTCGGACAGGTTGGCCCACGTGGCTCGGGTACCAGCATCCCGAAGGGTCGGCTACGGACCGATTCACTCCAGGACTAATTTAATGGAGGCAGAGCTAATGGATGCTGACTCTGACTTCTAAGAGCACATGACATTTTTCTTTGTGGTACACAGAGAGTAAGCTACAAAAAAGTGCTGGATACTTTCACAGGTTCTTACTTAAGTGCACCTAATGCTCAGCGATCAAAATGGAACTGAGCTGGTCAGTTTTTTATTTTTATTATTAACCATTTTTTTAAGAAGCAGCAAAGAAATAAAGTGAAAACTATGTTGTGAATAAGTTAATGAAAAAAAATATTTTTTATACTTTGTGTCCAGTAAAATTTCAAAGGCAACTCAAAGGAGGCAGCTAAACTTTTATGTCGCTTGAATTATCCTCGTTCTGAAGTTCTGGTGGATTTATCAGCTCAGCCCTGTTTGTGACCGTGTTAAACGTTACCTCAAGGCGTCTGGGATGCTTATTAGCCATGAGGACATTTGAAGATGTAAACTATTCAAAAGAGTTTATATTCTTGAATTGCGTACTTTTCTTTTCCACAATGTTTTGTGTTATATTCGAACACTCTTAAAATGTAATTTCTCACTTTCCACTATTTAGCCATTGATTGCTTTTGTTAATGTACAGATGATTTAATGTACTAACCATTATCTCTTCTTTCCTGTTATAGAAAATATTATAAAACACTTGGAGAGGTTTTTTTGATACAGGAAGTGCTTACATTTATACAAGAGTGCTCATTTTACACACACAAACAAGGGTTGTTCAGTTGGTGTAAGCAGATACAAGCCACTGAAGTACAATTGATACTAATTATAGTCAGCAGTTAATGTTTTGTCTGTTGCAAAATACCTCTTAAATTTTTAAGAGATTTCTATTAAATCTGGATGGCTCTGGCAAGTTTTACATTAATCAAAAAGTTTTCTCCCTATAGAATTTGTTAAGTGTTATTTTTTACAGCAGTATTTCTACTTTTGTTGAGCTTTTGTACATATTCAATCTATGTCTCTATACTTTTGAATTTCCTAACTGCATCCAATTTTTCTGTCTGTGTATGTGCACTGTATATAAGTTGTTCATAGATTTCTCAATAAAAGTATTAATTGTAAGGATTTCTTCATCTAATCACTTGTTTATTCTGCTGAAATGATAAATGAGAAGGGAAGAAGCCAATTCCGCAATTGAAAGTACCACCAAGCATTGTTGTGTTTCACTCGATAATGAATTAGACCATGAGGAAATGCTTTCTTAGTCGATGCAAATTGGTTTGTCTTAAAGCATTGTTTAGTCATTCATGTGAGACGTGCATATTGACGACTAATTCATGCTCTCACTAGTAAACAGTATTTGTTTGAAAAAAAGGATATTGGTATGACTCAAAGTTAATCTTATAAAAAGAAACAGATGATTACTTTAGAAATTCTTTTCTTGGAGTTTTGTTGTGGTTGTTGCTGTTTTTTCAGCATCCAGAGACTGGATGTGATTATCCCGTTACAAAATAAGAGCGCCAATCGTTAAAGTTATAGCAAACATATATTTTGTTTATCATTATGAAAATTTTTTTTTTTCTTTAAGATGTCTGGCATCATCCCTGTGGTCAGGAAACCTTAAAATGTGTGTTGCAGCAACTCAGTGGTCACGTGGGGGTCATACGTCATCGGCGACACCTGTCGCGTCATCAGTCAGGTCTACCATTAGAACACAATACAATCACTGAAGCCATAAACCCGGTAAAGAACATGGTTACCTGTGAGGTGAATGGTTGTTCCAACAAAACAGGAGTTCAACACAAAGAAAGGAACCTATCTTTCTTCAAAATACCTTCTGGAAAGCTTGGAAAGAAATAGAAAGCAAGGATAAACAGGGTAAAAATGACCAAAGATCCAAAGATCTGCCATGAGCACCCGGATGATTTCCAAAGAGATTTGAAGGTAAGATAGTTTTTGGAAAACCCATATTATTTATTCCGAATTCCCAAGGTTTAGTGGATAAATAATTAATGTCTGGAGCTACTGGAGATATTGTATAAATGTTTTTTGACCAGGCTATCCCGTGATTATGGTACTTGCGAAAAGTAAACAAAAACAAAAGTGATAGACATGTAATTTTACTGAGAAGGTCTGTGAAACTGAAATAAAACATACAGCATGTCAGGCCCTGATTTTAGATGATATCGTGATAAATAGATGTGATACTGTCGGCTCGTTAAGTCGCTAGATGTATATTTACATAACGGCGCTGATATGGATTCACCGTAATTTTTACAATTGCGTCACTTCCGCTGTCATGGCGCGCTCCATAATTTATTATATATTTTGTTTTTCTCAGTCCTCATTGCTCATAAAAACATAAAAATGCCACCAAGCCTAATTATCTACTTCAAATACAGACCTGATTCATTTTGACTCTACTGACCCTTTAATGAGTTGTCGAGTAGAATACAATGTCCGGTGTTTATAATGTAATTTATAATGCTAAATTACTTCGACGTTCTCCTGATGCCGTGGCATAAATCCTGTTCTTCTTCTGTTGCCATGGCATAAATTAAAACAGCATAATTACCAGTAGTAGGACCATTCATATCCAAAATTCTAACGCCCAACGTGGGGCTCGAACCCACGACCCTGAGATTAAGAGTCTCATGCTCTACCGACTGAGCTAGCCGGGCTTGAAAGAACATTGACATCACTATGTATTTTACCGACAACATACGGGAAATATGATTTATGTATGAATTGATCAATGAGTTAAATTGATAAACATTCACATTTCTCTCAGTCAGAAAGTAAATACATTATTCCTGTACGTAAAAAAAACAAAAAAACAAAAAAAAACGATTACATGGATGGAGATCACAAGTCTGTCCTCCACACGCCCCCCTCCCCTCTCCGTGTCAGTGGAGTGGGACAATCACTGTGAACGACCACTTCCGAACGACAGCTGGAGAAATAACAGAAAACATGTCCCACAAAAAACTGCAGCATATATCGGGTGATGTGAGCAACCAGCGGAGCAGATCCGTGGCTGATTGTTTAGGTAAGAAGTAGTTTGGCAATTTGAAGAATATAAGAATGTATCTTCTAGTCCAGTGGATTGACTTTGGATAGCCATGACCTGGATAAATGAGAACCTAGACAGGTAAAAATGTAAACTTTTCAAATAAGTGCGTTCATTTGAAAAATATATAAGTATATATTTTTTACCTGTAGGTCTAAACGGTCCTCCATTCAAAGTAAATCTTATTCCACGTAGACCTTCACTTTTAAGTCTTCATTTCCAGAGACATTGAGTGGAAGTCATTACAAACCTTAATCATCTTATTCTGGTGGTTTTCTCAAAAGGAAAAAAAAAAAAAAGCTAAAGCCAATTTTTTCCTGATTCTGTGGACAAATTGTTTAAGCTCGTCTATCTATCAAATGTTAAATAATTATTTTATTTCATATTTTTGTGTGTGTGTGTGTATCTATTATTTTTAATCAGTCATGTACAGTGACAGTTCCCAAGAATAATTCAGATTCCCATGAACAGTATTATTAGAAGTACTGTACTTTGATCAGTATAACCAGTGCATCTTGTTAATGTAAAAGCATAACAGTCTGCCAAGTTTTCTTATCTATCTCTGTTGCATTGCATTGATAATGCGATACGTCATGGGAGTTTGTAGCATGTCTGGAGAGGGGACACCCTGCGTGACTCTCAGGAGGTTTCTGTTAGTCACACACTTTTCCATTGGGACATTTTTGAATACATAATCTACAGCAGTTTCTTAAAGCTAAACTGGCAAATTTAGTCAAAATTTTGCTCAACACACAGAGGCATTTTGTCCTATGTTCTTTTAGAGAACTGTGATCCTGATCAGCATCAACGGTTTCCACGGGAACAGCCCCAAAGTGATTGGTCCTCCATTGGCTCCCGTCGTCCAGAACTAAGCTCGGCGGAGTTGTCCTCTCCAGATGCTTCTGTTCACCACTTCTACCACTACACACCGAAATGTTTTCTCACCATTCACAAAGGTGAATCTCACCGTCTGAAACCACTTAAAGTACTTTCAACAAGCGCAGCCACTACTGCTAAATTTCTTAAGAATCTGAGGGCAGAGCTGGGATCGTTGCTTTGCTGTGAGCTGAGACTCACGTGGGATCGTTGTATCACAGGTTAGTGTTTTCTCACAACTTGTGATCTGCGCCACAGGAAGAAGCACCTTGGCCAGGTCGACTCCATCACAGTGTGGAGATGAGGTTTGGCATGAAGGCACCACAAAGACCACAATCAGAGCTGTGAATGAGGTTGAGGCACACAGGGAAGCCAACAACTACAAGGTGGGTCACAATGGAGTCAAAGTGGCTTGAGGGGAAAAAAGTGAAGTTGATGTAAACGCTATGAATTTTAACTTAGGCTCAATTTTTGAGTCTACAATCTTTGACAAATGAACATGTACATGGAGATTTTTCAATCTTTTTGACAATTACATTACGCTCAATACCAATTTGTTTCATCCCTACTGACTCTTTTCATAATAGAAGACAATTAGGCAGATCCACTGAGTGTTTGCGTGTCCTTTTTTTAAAATTCATTTACAATTCGGCTACTTTAAAAAAAAAATTATTTACAGTTTGGCTTCAGGAAGTGGAAAGGCAATGTGACAGAAAGGCCCATTGAAGACCGATCAGACATCATCAAGGAGCTTTACTCTGATTTCACCATCATTAAGCACAGAGAAGGTTCGTTTCCTCTTTATACTTTAATCACATCGAAGCAGACTTATTATCATGCAGACAAACAGGAGGTAAACCTGTATTTGGGATTTCTCTTTCAGGCTCCCTGCTCACCTTTGGTAACATAGTTTACGTATTTTTATTTGGATGGTGGATTTCCTTCATCTACTTACTTGTGTGTCCTGTTATGTTTCTATCAATCCTTGGCATTCCTTACGGTATGTATCATAAAATCACTGCATCGTTTGAATATGGCCGTGTTCTCTCAAATATAAAATTAACACAATGTCCTTTTATTGTCTGCTTCTTTATTTGTAGGCAAACTTTGTTTAAAGATGGCGTGGTACTTTATTTGGCCATTTGGGAAGTCACTAGAAAAGGTAACGTGACGTACTGTGTCTCTCATTTTTGAGATGTTCGATATTTAAGATTGTTTTTGTTTTTTTTAGGCTGGAGATGTACACAAGAGATCAACTTTGAGACATCCCAGGTGTGAGATTATTCCAGAAGAACAGAAAGATGACCAAGAAGGTAAAGACCCCATCAGGAACCAAGACTCTGACCCCCTTCTGAAGTTTTCGCCTGTCCCCATTGAGCTGCCCATCCCAGAAACACCAGCGAGAAAAACTTCAAATCATTGGGTAAGAAATTAAGATCATCCTTTATCATTTGGTACCATGATGAAACATTTGAAATATTCTTTATCCTGCTCTGCAGTGTCACATCAGTACTTATGTTTGGTTGTTACTGGGCTACCCAGTACTGGCTGGGGTCCACTGTCTGGCCTGCATCCTCTCCTGGATGCTGGTCTTCACCATACCAGTAGCCAAAATGAACGCCCGCACACTGACCACCATATTCCTCTTGGCACCAGAGGACATTCAAATCCACAGGCTGGAGAAGGTACACCGTCATTTTCTTTAAAGTTTCTATGCTGATGATGATATTCTTTTTTCTTCTTAATATAGTCTACAAATGTTAGCATTAAATGTTCCAGTGAGTAAATTTCCCAAGTTAACATCTTTTCCTTAAAAAGTTGGTTTAAAAAAACCTTGACTTAGATAGTACATAGTTTTGTCTGCTTTCATTTCTTTGTCTGATTTTGATCATTTTTTCATGGAAAGTTTTAGTTGTGAATTTTTACATTTTGTGGAAAGGCTCTGATCTAGGACTTAAAAACCAACAACAACATAATTTGTGAAATGTCATTTTTCATGAATAACTCTTCCAAATTGTAGGCTATATACAGTATGTATGGCTGACTAACTAGATGCCACTGTTTACTCATAAAAAAAGTTGTGTTGTTTACACCTTTCTAACTTGTTCTGTCTTGCAGACTCGTGGGTATGAGTCCAGAGTCATCTTATGCTGTTATCAAGCTTCCAATGTGTATTACTACAAATACACCGTTCAAGGAATCAACATTTTCGCTCTCAGTATCCTTGTTCTTGTTGTAGTTACCGTCGTGTCAAGGTGCTGTTGTGTGCCACAGGTGTGCTTGGGTAACAAAGCACCGTCCACATTTGTTCTCCTTAAATCTGCATTTTTCTGCAGATCTACTTCCCCTTGTATTAATCACTCTGATTATTGGCTATACTGACCATGGAAACAACTTCAGTACTGAAACCAAGTTTGCCACAGCCATCACCTCGATCATCCCTCTCTCCTATTACATTGGCATGGGTATCGCCAGGTATTTTTATTTTAAATGTATATGCATCCCTGTCCGATGGTTGGATCTTCCGCCAATTCCATAGAATTCAGCAGTACACGACATATACTGAACGGTTTTATTGATAACTGTACATATTCCTGTAGCATTTCTGCACAAAGTAACTTTGCGGTGGGAGCGGTGGTGAACGCCACATTTGGCTCCATTACGGAGATGGCCTTCTATATCACGGCGCTGCTGCGGGGACAACAGGCCGCCACCAAATGTTACGAAGAGGTCGTCAAAGCAGCACTGACCGGGACCTTGCTCGGGTGTATACTGTTCATACCTGTGAGTTCTTCAAAAGGACAAAAAATAGCCCTTGTCCTGATGACTCTCTGAACTTTCCCCGTGTCTCTTCCATAGGGTATCTGCATGATCATTGGGGGCATTAAGCACAGGGAGCAGCGATTTAACGTTCGTTCGGCCGGAGTGAGCTCTGCTCTGCTCTTCATATCCGTAGGAGGTGTGTGCTTTACAGTAGCCTCAAACCGGGCCAGAGATACCAGGAGTTTTTTGGTTTCAGTCCAACCCATTCCTGTGGAATCTTAGGAATGAATCGAGGGCATTTCTAAAAAAAATGACCACAAATATTCAATATTCAGGAATGAAATGATACGAATTCCGCACCAAGCAGAACTCTTAACTTGTGCTGTACTACTATCCCCAGGGGTGTTTGCTCCCACACTCTTCTCAAAGACCTTCGGTAATCTAGTGTGTGAAAGCTGCACCAATATTCCAGGCAATGCCAGCGTGCCGTTCATTTGCAAGGATTGTCATTACGAAACAGTAGGTTGCGCGATTTAATGGAAGTCATGAGTGTAGTTTTTTATGTAAAGAGTTTGAAAATGAGATTTTTAACCTTAATTTTTTTGTCTTTGTTTTCGGCAGAGTCAAGCTGACCCACATTTGATTCTGTCCCAAACTGAGTAAGTCTCTGCTACACATGGATGTATTTTGACAGTGACAGTACTTTGAACTGTAAAATGCCCTCAGGCCCCTGGTCTACACAATTTCCGTGCTGCTTCCTGCTGCATACCTGATTGGCCTAATTTTCACCTTGAAGACCCACTCCCACATCTACGACATCCATATCAGCGATGACCCAGCAGGTCTTGTACATAGTCAGCAGGCGCCAGTGAGCGCCAGTGCCTCTCAGCCGCCTGGTGAGGTCCCCGCTGGCCGTCTCCTGGAAGCTAATTCGTGCATCAATGCCAGAATTATTGCCACTGACCAGCCAGTCGCCACAGGTGTTGTGTACCTTGAAAGAGAGAGAGAGAGAAAGAGAGACATTATAAATTAATTGTAAAGCTTTATGAATCAACAATGCATCCGATTGTTACCTACAGGCCATCATGTGGTGCACTGGTCCCGAAGGAGAGCTCTGGCAGTGCTGATTGTTGCCACAGTGTTGATGGCATGTTGTGCTGATCTCAGCACGGAGAACATCGAACCCTTGTTGAACCATTCTTCAATCTCTCAGGTACAATATTATGTCTTCTGTATAACAAAGCATGAAAATATACAGTATGTTATATTGGTTATTTGTTTGTAACATATTAATGTGTATTAGAGCTCCAAAATACCAATAAATTGATTTCAGAAATACAAAAGAAAAAAAGCTTTTACGGAACCTCGTATGTTTCTGTGTTTAGATAAAACCAGATCGAATTGTCCACCTTGGTGTGTGTCTTTGCATTTCTTGCAGTACTTTATTGGTGTTACTTTGTTGGCTATGGTACCAGAGCTTCCTGAGATTGTCAATGGGATCCTGTTTGCATTGCAGAACAACATCAGCCTCAGGTACAGCGATCCTTCTGTTTTTGGTGCATCATTTTTAGCAACCGCCTGAATTTTGATAAAAGCCAAACTTCAGTTTTGAACAACAATCGATCTGTCACAATTCATAATAAGTAAATTACATAAATGTGAGGTCATTTTGCTCATTTATGAGTCATTGAAAGGGAATGTATTTTAATTGTGGTCCTTCAGCCTTGAGGTGGGCAGCTGCATCGCTGTGCAGGTCTGCATGATACAGATTCCACTGCTCGTACTCTTCAATGCCTTCTATGTAAGCACCCAGTGTTTTTTCCTTTTTGTGCTTAGTGGATCTCCTAATACATCGCAAAAATTTAAAATTAAAATAATGAATCAAAATTTTTTCCCCAGGATGTTGGATTTGTGCTTGTGTTCAGTGACATTCACCTCTGGGCCAGCATCTTCAGTGTCATCCTGGTTAATTACATCTTCATGGATGGAAAATGTGACTACTTTCAAGGTAAGCCTGTATTTCCCCACATCAGAAATTAACATGTCAGAGACCAACAGAGAATTATCATACATGAGGTGACAAAAATATGTAGACTATAATCAGCTATGTTCAATTTGCAGGCACTGCCCTGGTGGTGGTCTACCTCATCCTTTTGGCCCTTTACTTCTTTGCTCCTTCTCCACACTCTTGTTGATCTCCTTTCCAAGCAAATTACTAAAGGCTACAAAGTTGTTTGTAACCTTAGCCTTCATCCTAAGGTGGTTTGTTCAGGGGGTAGATGAAGAATAAGACTGTGTTCTGAAATCTCACCATGGAATTATATGATTTTGTTAATTATACTGAGAATTTGGAAGTTCTGGCTGTCGTAAAAAATGTTTATTCCCTCCCGCGTTTAAATGAATGTACTATTGTTTCTGTTTTATCATGTGTGGCTTGTATTAGACATAATAAATGTCACTTCATTAATATTTTAACCAGTTCATCATTACCTACATTACTTTGAATTCCAAATCATGTATTTCTTTTGAGGAAATGTAAAATTAACCATATTTCATTTCCATTTGCTAAATTTTTATACCTTTTCCAAAGTTCACTTGTGACATCTTGGTGTATTTTGTATGCTTAAATAACAAGACGCATGGCATGCACGTTATGTAATTATAGACAGAAGCAGCACAAGCGTTTCATTCAGAAAAAGTTTCAAATGGGCAAACAGAAAACTATTTACAGAACACTTTTATTAACAGTACTCAAATACAATATTCACACATGCTATCCTGTACAACATTTTCTCAGTCACCTTCAAAACTATGTCTGAAAGTTAAGGGTCACGGATGTTAATATAAAAAGCAGGTAATGCCATCATGCAGAAAGCGCTTTAAGCACAACAGAAAGGAGCAAGGAGTACAGGCAACATCCCATCATTCAAGTCACATTTTGCTCAAGACGCAACATTATTTGGCATGAAAGAAATTCATTTATTAAACTAAGGAACTGTACTGAGCCCATTGATTTTAACAAATTAAAGAAGTTATTTTAAGTTTATAGCCAAAATGAAGCATCCTGTCCTGATGTCCACTCTGCAATGGCTGCAACAGGAAGAACACATGAACCTTCAGCATCTTTAGAATGAGGGGGGTGGGGGGTGTTTCAATTTTAAATACAGGGTTTTTGTGAAATTTCATCCGCTTTAAAATTTAGAAAAGGCCCTGCAGCAACTTGAATAAGCTCCCTACTAAAGGAACTTTCTATGTATGACCTCTTATTAACAGAGAGGGATTAAAAAAGAAAAACCATGAACAGAATTAAGTCTTTATTCAAATAAAAGCATTTTAAATAATTTTAAAAAGCACCAGATTCACAGTGATGTGTTCAATGGTTTGGTTCACAAATGAGCGTCAACAAAACGGCTTCAGTTTAAATGACATCATATAACAACGAATAACGAGACTCAGGAAATAAGCCTCAGTGATGGAACCCCTACTTTCAGCATACCGTGCTTCTGTGTGTTTAATCTAAATTATTCTTTAAAACATAAATTTTCCTCCAGGCAGAGGCTAGTTTCCATTCAAATAGTATAAAAGCAACTAGGAAAGACTGTATGACTGGTTATCATTTACAGAGAAAACCAGTTATTGTCCAAGTTGAAATAAACGAAGACAACATCGACTATGAAAACAGATGAAAAACAATCCGACTATGCAATTTTTAAGCATCTGGAAGATAATTTTCATACTGCAAGGGGAAAAGTAAAATAAAAAGGCTGCCTGGAAGGTCATGAAAAATATTTCAAAATTCTAAAACATCAAAGCATGTCAGAAGTTGTGAAAATTACAGAGATTTTAATTGAATTGGCTAAAATGTGCAAGAACGCTGGCATAGTCCTTTGGCAAAACCACTGACCGACACTTTCTAGAATGAAAGTTTGCTAACAGGAGCCATTAAAATCCTGATTGTCCACAGATATATCACAAAGTGTGCAAACAGCAAACTCAGGTGATGATAGTAGCTCCAGAAAAAATAATGCAGTCTATCAAATAAATATACAAGTAATTGTCCTTTTCTGACATTTTTTATATATCTAAAAATTGTGATTCGACAGTCTTGGAAAGCTTGACATGGCAAATTATTTTATTTCTGTTGATCGCCTCTGGATGATGGGAATTTGTATTCAGCACAACAAAAAGGTCGCATGTAGGGAACAATGATGGGATAAAACTCCTTAAAACATTCCACCATGATTTTTTTTTTCTATCGTCACTGAAATGGCACAAAGTTAAAAACACTGAAAAAAGGCATCCCATAGTTTTTGGTTTTAAGGCGGGGCTACATTAGGCCTGGGAGGGAGAGGGCATTTTCCCGGGAATTCTGCTGTGAATTAAATCCTGTTTCCCTCCGGTTCAACCCGTCCCATCCACTCGTCCATCCTCCTCTGCTGCCTATTTCAAACGTTCAATGAGTTCCTGTGTGAGGCCCAGGTTGAGCAGCTGCATGGTGGGGAGTGACGTCAGGTGGGGGAAGGCCTTAAGGAGCTTCTCCCAACAGAGCTCCAGCAGGCTGGGCACAGCCAACCAGATCTTAAACAAAGAGCCAGTCCTCCTGTTCTCATGGATGTTCACCACGCCACCGTGGATGTACATACAGCCAGCCTGGGGATGAAGGGAAGAGAGAGGGATTTAAACTTTATATACAGCAGATAATTTCTTTATAAAATTATGTCAGAGCTTGACCTATTTTGGAATTAGATCAACAGAAAAAGGGGTTGTCTGTAGCACATACATGGATTTCAAGGGTTGCATTAGATAACTAGATTACTAACTACTTTTATTAATACATAAAATTAACATAGACATGAAACAACAGTAGAGATCATTGATTATGGATGTAAATTGTGAATGTTTTACTAACTGGGGTGACAGCAGCACAGTGGAAGTAAGCTGGCTCAGGCATTACTGCTGGTAGTTTGTTCCACTGAAATGTCTGAAGGTTGATCTTCCACAGATCAGCTAGTATCAGTTCCCCATTGTAGCCTCCACAGATAAAAACATCTAGAACAGAGAAATATTTACAATGAGATGCTCAAACAGCTACACAGTAATAGTGACAGCAGAAAGGGAGTTCAACTCAGTGCTCAAAGTTCAATGTGTGGCTATCACCAGTTCAGCATCAACAGATGATACTGGCTGCATTATTAAAAAGCACTCACCATTTCGTATTTGTACACAGCTATGACACCTCCTAGGAGCAGGATATCCTGTCAAAAAAAACAGACATTCTTGAAAGGTGTGAAGGAGAACAACAGAGGTTTGGAAAATAATAACGTGTAGAAATACAAACCTATTTTGTCATGAGGTTTAGTTGTAATCTCCTCCCAGGAATTAGTCTCAAGATTGTAAGCATGTATCTATTAAAACAGGAATAGTTAAGGTCAGTGTTAAAAAAAAAATCCAGACACAGCTGATAATTTAGTTCATTAAATTCATTTTGAAAAATCGCACTTCTCTTTTTCACCACCAGGTGTGCTAGAGAGAAAAAAATACACGTTTGTTCATCTGTCATAAAAACAAAATTTTAGCTTATTGAGACTTTCTTTCACATTATTTTCAATTTGAATTTCTATCAGACAGAAACAGTTTAATGTGTTTGGGGAAGTCTACCCTTCATGGTGCAGTACCTTGTCCAGAGGGTAAGAAGTCCAGGAAGTTCCTCCTCCAAGAATGTAGATCCTCTGTCTGTCATGTGCTATTTCATGTCTGTACCTGCGATACACACCACAGCACGCCATGTCAAGTAATTCTAATACACTGAAAAGAGCCCCAGCTTGCATCCTGTTAAGGTGTCGTCAAGACCTACCTTTCCTCAGGGAGGTCGTCGGGAGGATTGTTGGGCTTGAGGTGGATCCACTCCCTGGTAGTCAGGTCCAGCCTGTGTAGGTCTGTGCTGTAGATGTAACCCGTAGTCCCTCCAAACACATACAGGAAACCATTTATAATAACCATCGCCTAAAAGACAAAAAACATAAATTGACAGACAAGTAAGAGACTGTTCCACTGGACTGATTTGGATTTTGATTCATCAGGCCACTTTGATTCATCAGGGTACCTGTCCATAAATCCTGTTGGGCTTTTTCCCCCTACAGTTGAGCAAAGCCCATCGCTTGTACTTCACGTTACAAACGTGGACGTCGTTTCCGTTATTTTCACCAAAGGGAATCCCGGTGCCCCCAAAAACAAGGAGGTTGTTGCCGTGCAAAACGGCTGAAGAAACACAGAGAGACAAAACTCAATACTTAAACGTAAACCACAAAATGTACAATGCCTTCTGAACTATTATCCAATGTTTCACCTGACATGGATGCCAGCTCTGTGGGTATGTAGCCCTCCGTTCGAATCTGCTGCCAGCAGCCTGTAGCAAAATGGTACCTCCAGAGCTCCCTGAACAGTGGATAGTCTACATTCTCAGAGCCTCCTGACTCGTCATAGTCCGGATTGTACCCTCCAAACACATACAGGTTAGTGTTGTCTGCGACACAGCGATGTCCGCTCCGGGCAGGGGGGTTACGATGACCTGGAAGTGGTTGAGCACAGTGTCACGACATGAAGAGCATGATAAGAGGCCACAGAGAAATGATGTACTGGAAAATAGAGAGAAATTACACCATAGCAGTGTAAATCTGTATGAACTACAGAATCTGAACGGTTCTGAAAAAAGCCTCCCGTACAACCTAAAGTAATCACATCATGCAATCATAACTATAGTAACCTGAATTCATTCCGATGTAAAAGTTTGTTTATTTATGCATTAAACTTTCAGTGTTCCTTATCAAGATACCCTGATAGAAGGTAAATGTTTGAACGTGGGTCATGAAAAAACACTCCACAGCACTAACAGAGCTCTATGAGGATAAGAACAGTCAGAGTAATTTCAAAGGTCAGGTTTGAACCCACCATGAATGGAAACCACGGGCAACATAAAAGGGAACATACAAGCTGAATAAAGAGCCCTGGTATATATGTGCCAAGAGCTGACAGTGCCAACAGTTTGCATGGAAGACGTCTAATTTTCATCAAGTTTACAGCTAGAACAGGACAAACAAGATGTGCAGCTTGCACAGGTCTGGAATCGGAAGCTTAACAATGTAACTGCACCCGCAATGGAGTCGTTTCTCAGTGATAGCATTCCAGTACGCCTAGTGTTTGATCCCAGTTGAAATTGAACTTTAATCCTCTGCTTCATATAGAGCAAAAACACATTGTGGAATAATCTTTATAACTGCATACTGTATATACAAGGCATATGTGGGGTCTTGTATATACAAGGCCCCACATATGCATAAAACTTTGAGCATTATTAGGGTCAAAGTTTTATACAAAACGGAAAGCCATGCAAATCACAGAAAATATATCATAAACATATGAGATAGTATGATGCTGGTCGAGTGGAATTAGCAGGTTTTGGTGAGAAAACACGCTGACTGAAAGCAGAGCCCATTACGGCAAATCTAATGCTGTATCTCAGTTAACTGTACTAAGAATAGATCCGACGTCATGCATTCTTAACTAGACAACTTTCAGAGCACAGTTTGGCGAAGGCAGCTCAACTTACCTATGATGTCACTGCATCTATAAACAATAGTCCATGATAGTTTCGTATACAATGAAGTCACCCTTTTAATGATAAATCATATTGGTATCATTATTTATATGGGTGTAAATTAAAAAATATTATTTCACCAGAAGATGTTTTTTTTAAGTTGGATGAAAAATGGCACAATTTCTTCATGGAAAATGTAGCAGCTTTGAACTAGGTTGGACAGGAATTTCTAAAGCGATAAAATCATGGTCACATGAATCTTGATTCCTTAATCCAAATCTATTCCAAAATCTGCATCCTTGCTGCATAAATCCACAAGGTTTAATCAAAATTAGAAAAGCAAGTTTTGTTTGTGTGTAAACCTGCACCCAAACAATTCAGTGTGCAAACACAAACAATGCAGAAGGATGAGGAAATGCTGAAATGTAGTGACATAAAATGTGACTCAAAAATAATAACAGAAACCCATTCATGCAATAAGGAAGTTCAGAACACAGGTTGTTTCACAGTACTGATCAAAGAATTTAATACCACACCATGATTCACTGCCACACTTCTGTCCAGGATCCTTTCAATAGTCATATGGCAGAAGCTTCCATCACAAATGTCATGCACTCAAAATCAGGGGGGTGTCACTTAAATTAAAATATCAATGTGAGAGCCTGCCATGTTGGCAGAGATTGTCATTTAGTTAATGCTATCAATGTGAGAGCCAGAGAGGCTAAACATCTACCAAGATGGCAAGAACATGATCAGAAGAATGGTTTACAGAATAAACATTGTGGAATAATGTTTATAGTTGCATGTTTTGAAATCTTTTAACATCAAATGTCATGGGAATCAGGCATTCGTGGTTTGTACTAAAAAAAAAAGGGACTCCAAGGCTTTTAAATAGCAAATTTGGGGAACTGGCCTCAGCTGTCTTTGAGTGTTTATCAGTACTTTACTGTAATAGCAGACCAACTTGATAAGTGGTAAACAACATAGCATCATGATCTACACTGACAGCATGGCTGTCACGTTGTTCTAATAGTGAATTTCACAAAATCATACATAGAATACGTCCGTGATCGCTGTGATAAACTAGGTCACTGCATGATTTTGCAGCTCCATGTCAATATCATATCTGTTGGGCAAGAGTTGGGCAGAGTGTCGAGGATGGATGAACAAAGGTGCAGCTGTGAGACTATTATCCGTGACATGTACAAACCAAAACAGTCCAGGACAATCAAAGGCAAGATTATATTTTGACACTAACAACCCGACGGAGTTTGTTGTACCGTTGATAAACATGGCTACTGTTCACTTTGCAATCCTATAATTACAAAGAAGTTCAAAAACATAGGACATGCAGAATTACTGACTGGTGCTAGCATGGACGATTCACCCATCTTAACTATGTCATCAAGGCGGCGTTTAAGTTGTTAACATGGGAAGGTAACACTGTATGTGGAGCAAACGAGCTCCGTCACACAGTTTATCCAACTAGCAAAGAGGAAGAACGTGAAGTTTAGGCATTGTTAGCATCTCTTGCTAATGTTGTTGACTGACCTGCTAATGTTTCCCCGTACGGCGGCTTGCCTGTCAGTTTCTTAAAATCATTCAGCTGGTCTGGACTGCGAGTGCCTTCACCGTCCGACATCGTTTCGCATTACAATTCAGTCCAAAAGAATATATCATCAAATAAAATCATCTGCTAAAGTGCTGATAAACCATTATAAATTACACCGCTGAAACACTACCCCCGGCCTCTGACGAGCTGGACCAATCAAAAGGCGCGATGTTAGGACGCTACGTTTCTAGAGGTGGGCGGGGGACGGCGCGTGTCTCCAAAACGGCTTTTTTAAATTTTATTTCCGCCCCTTGGCTCAAATGCGTTCATGACACCTCGTTTGAAATGATTCAAACAGTTAAACAGAAAATTCGCGTTTCAAAGTATAAATTCCCAACGATAACATGGGCTGTATTTAGAATTTTAAAAAAAAATGAGGATGAGGGCCCGTGCCACTACATTAAGCTTTTATTTTGTAGCCACATTCCACTTCCGGTCTCGGAAACACAGACCTTTTTATACAGTACAGTACTTGTTTTCTAATGATGATAAAATGTTATGTTGCGTTTTCTAATTATTGATAAATAATCATAATTTAACAAATACAGAACTTTCGATAGCTTTGTTTTTTTTTATATAAATAGCGTCCGTAATTTTCTAATAAAGAGATAAGTATTTCTTGTATTTAATCATGTGCTGCCATATTGATCATGCTCACTGTGTAAATAACAGTCAATACATGCAATACAAGAAAATAGTATTTTCTAGTGGTTTTACATGTTTTTCATTGTAAAGGGAAAACCTGTTTATTTACTGTACACATGACAATAAGCACTTTGATGAATTTGTTTGAATCCTTTGAATGCTCTTTTTAATTGTAATCCTTTAAATCCAACACCCTCTACATATCCACAAACCGGAACTATTGGTTTTAGGTCGCATTTTCTGGGGAACACCAGAGCCGATCATGGCGACTCTCGGCGGAAGTCGTGGAGATCGTCTCGGCAACTCAAATAATCAAAAATCGTCACTTGTATCTCCAGAGAAAGTTCGTGATCTTCTTAATGATGGTGTATCAACATTAGATGGACGACGCGACAGGTGCATATTTGAATAATCGTCCACTACACGATGAACAAATTGTTATTAGCTAGTCAGATTAGCCACTTAGCTTTGTAGCTCTGCTAATCATACAGTAACGTGTCTCCAAGGGTTTACAAACCAGAACTGAGACTTTCCAAAAATAACTTAATTGTTATGTTTATTAAACAGTGCGTTTGACCTCGCAGGTTGGTGACGGTAGTCGTTGATCTATGGCTGCTGTTGTTCAGTAAGAGATAATGGGGTGGGGACCCAAAGTTTTGCTGTTACAGGGTTCTCTTTTAGTCTGCGATTAATATGATTAATACCGTTTTCTATTTGCTGCCCATCCATAAAGGCTGAGAGAAATATTATTATACATCATTTAATGCAACTCATTCAATTTTATGTTGAGAGATAGATTTCATTGAAGTAAAATAGCGTATACAACAAAATCTAGTCACAATATTTTCTTCCACTTTGTGAAAATTTTGCAGGATTGTTAAAATGAAATTATGATTGGTTCACTGTGACACGTTTGAATCTTTTGGAAGTAAAGAGGTGTTTTCCTTTTCTGTGGATTTCAGTGGACAAGGAGATTTGCAAGATCTGGAAGTACAAAGTAAAACTCTAGCAAGGTGTGATGCCACGAACAAAGAAGCCTTTTTCTCAAGAGTGGAATCCTATTCAATATCCTTTCACTGATTCAAACTTCCTATGAGTAATAATGTGTTGACAGTTGTTTTTTGTGACTAAGTGAAATTTCCCTTAGCATAGCACTGTGTGAAATGGGCAGGCAAACCTCGGATATTGTCCCCACTAATATGTGCCAGATATGGCTGGATCAACATTGGCAGTGATATGCTCAAGTGCTCCAGCTGCCAGGCTTTCCTTTGTGCATCGCTACAACCAACTTTAGACTTCCAAAAATGTGAGCAAAATGAAAGAGACAATGTCATGATTTATTTTAGAGAAGGATATGCTGATGTTGTCTGGCTGCCAAAAAAAAATTAAAGGTCACACAACTTTCTGTTTGTAATAGATGAATCCCGCATTGCAGAGTTGTCAAGTCAGCTACAGACACAGCATCAGAAATTTTGTCCCTGGCCAGATTTTCCATCTCCAGGTAGGAGCAAACGTACTCTGACGTTCGCATGTTTTATGTGATTTTGTCATTTGCAAGTTGATCTGCCTCAGTGGTGATGGTCAAGGTCAAGAATGTTGATGTCATTTCAGAGCGTTTTTGGCTGGTTCCAACCTGTGAACCATCAGCACTTCTCTCTGCCTTTTTGGGGCGCTTCCAAAGTGCCTGTCTCCTTGCACAGCAGCTGCCAGCCATGAAGCCAGAGCAGCTGAAGTCTATGGTGAGGCGAGAAAAGACTTTTGGAATAGTACAGAATTGTAATCCAAAACATTAGGACCATTGTTCATAGTGCAGAGCAGGCTTGGGGAAATGCATCCAGGAGATGATGGAAGGAATAATTAGATCCAGTCTCTAAAAATTTGATCCTTGTGTGTCCATGTATATTTACTGATTTTTATAAAAGAATAACATTTTCTATACAGTAGTTCCAACTAAAAATAATTGTCTCATTGCAGTCACTGACTGAGGATGTAGTCAGCGTTATACTGCAGCTTATCGAGGAAGAACAAAAAAAAAAGGGAGGGAGTCCATGCTCTGAACCTTTGGCTGTCCAGGTGGCTGCATGCATTGTTTCTCTCTGTGGCTGGGCTGCGAGGTGAGATTAAACTAATTTTTTTGCTCTTCTTGACACTTCTGAATGTTTTGAAGCTTCATAGTACATTCAAAGTGATGTTTCCGTAATCTAGAGAATACTTTTAAATCTTCAGTCAGGAATTTAGCAGCATAAGCTAACATGACATTTATTTGCAGGGTAGGTCACTTAAAAGTTGAGAAAAACATGGCAGGAAATGTGTCAGTACACCTCACCTGATTGAAACATCTGAGTCATGCTTTTGTCAATCTTAGCCCAGCTCTACGAGCCATGAACCTGCCCATCCTCACCTGCTCATACTGTATGCGCAAGGTGGGTTTGTGGAACTTCCACCAGATGGATGGAGTAGGAGGCGATGCAGATGCCTCATCAAACCCGGTCCGCCCCTCTACTCCGACAGTAGGTCCCGCCTCAGTAACCACACCCGAATTCTTGGGAGATCAGCCTGCTTCTGCCTCGTCCACTCCTACTACAACTCCGTGTCGCATGAAGTTGAGAAGCCAGGATTCCACTCGCTCTGATCAGGCAAGCTTTAAAAGCAGTTGAAGGTTGATCATCCAATTAGGTCAAACTGCCATGTGCAAGGATTAGCTTTGAGCCGAAATACTTTGTTTATAGTGGTGGTGATGTAATGAAATTAATGATGTGTCAGGTTGACACTTTTTTTTAAACATGATCTGGTGTTCATTACAGGGTGAGGGCACAGCCTCCCCCGTTGCTTTGCGTGCCCGAAGCAGGGACTCCCCAAGCCCCAGTGAAGAGCTGCCAAGTCCTTTGACCAGGGGCAAGAGGACTGCAACTCGCCAGAAAGGACAGGGAGACAACCCTGGGACAGATGGCGGTGCCGCACTGCAGAATCCCCCTAAACGCCTGTGTCTCTCAACACTTTGTGGTCCAGTAAGAATTAATATTACTGTTGATTTTGCACCATATGTGAAATTTAATTTTGATGTAGGACCCAAAGAAATTAAAAACTACTAATGCAGTACACTCTAGGTTTTTGAAATTGAGGTGAAACATGGTTGATAAAAATTAGTCAACTGTAAAAATGATGGACTTCAGCCACATTTTCTATATTTTATTTTCCCAACCAACCACAAGAAAATATTTAGACTCATTTTTGAGTTGAAAATGGTTTTACATTAACACCTTTTGTAAACCACTTTCCCTTTATTTCAGGATGAGCTCCTCCATAAAAGTGCATTTGATCCCCTTGCGCAGCACAGAGACTGGTGTCCCTGGGTTTCAGTAGGAAAGGAGAATGTGGATCCAGGAGCGAACCCATTTGTGGATGGAGATGCAGCGCTTTATCAGCAGGGCTGGAAGGCTGCTCTTGACCTCCTTGTGCCCATGAAAAAGAACTTAAATGCAGCAGGAAGCAGCCCAGCACAGGCAAGCACAGACCTAACAATATTTATTTTTAAACAAAGCTTACTCTACAAAAATGGCCCCATCAAGTGCGATACATGCTCTGGTACTTCATTGTATAGATTTGATTCAAGTAATAACTGACATTTATCTATTTTCTTTTTCCTCTCAGGGCCCTCGTGATAAATCTAAAAGGGTGTTTGCTATATTCCGACAGTGGCAGATAACCTCCTCTCCGTCTCAGTAGACTGTTTTCCAACAGTACTGCAACACTGAAATGATGAACCGACAAGTCCTCTTTGTGTGGTACTGAGTCTGTTCTACCAATGACAGGAGTGTTATATCAATGCATGCCATCCCATAAAGTCATATTTACAATCCAAGGGTTTCTTGACTGAAAGAAAGTAGATTTTGTCTTTTGGGAAATTGTATGTGTTCTCTGAAAGGATGATATATGTGAAAGATAAAGTGGCATGAAAACATTTCAATTCAGTGCCATTAAAACTGGGATAAGCAGTGAATGACGGGGCGTGTCTGGATTTCTGTGGAATAGTAGAGATTAGACATCCCTAACTGGGAAAATTGTCAATTTCCTTGACACTGGAAAGGCACTGTTTACCTTTGATTATGGTGACTCATTTTAGGGAGTTGTGAACAATCACCTCTTACTGAAAAACTGAGGAAAAACTTGTGTGTGTGTGTGTGCGTGTGCGTGTGTGTGTGGATATAAATTCACTTTGGAAATAATCTTTTTGTAGTGAAATGTGTTTTTAGTTAGTCAGTGCTAAAATCTTGCTTCTTGCAGGCAGGTAGAACCATGTGCCATGAACATTTTTTTTAGAATCAGACTCTAGTAATGCCTGTAGTTTATTTTTACTTTCTGTGACATCTCATTTCTAATTGAGTGCACTCCAATTCTGCATGTGCTTTTAACTTTGTAGAATTTCCTAAAAGTGTTGAATAAATTGCTCATCTGAAAGTTTGCTTCACTCTTTGTTGTTCTACTGTCAAATCCACTCGTCAAAAAATTAATCACATTGCTAATACAGTCAAACATGCTAGTAGGGAAAATATTGTGTTCTGAGCTTGCATTCCCCAAGTAAAATTCTTTAAATTTGACTTGGGGAATTATAGTCATACAACAGTTTAAACAAACAAAATGCGTCATGGCAAGATCACATTAATGTCTTGCACTATTTTAAATTCAGAGTTGTTTTAAAAGTGTAAAGACATATTCTTACAGCATTTAGGTGTGTCACTGGTTTAAAAAATTGGAACATGTAAAGACAGCTCAGCAAAGACAAGTCATTTAAATTTGACCAAAGAAATTATAATCTACAGCAAAGACAAGTCATTTAAATTTGACAACAAAGAAATTATAATAATCCACGTAAACGTCTTATATTTTACATCACTTTTAAATTTCCGAATGAAAAACGATGTAAGAGGTGCGAAGTTGCACTTCAGAGGTTTAAAGCAAATACAAGATAAAAACTACAAAGATGGTCACTTATTGTGACGTTTCGTCGCACATATGTGACGTATCCGCGGAGTGATCCTGGCTTGTCAGAACCATGGTCAGAACGCTGAGAGGCAGTGAACAGCAGAGGTAAACGCTAGCTCAGTCACACATTAGGACAGAGACGCTGAACTGTTGAGACGTTTTGCGGTGAACATTTCCGAAGGCAAATGTTAACTTTCGGATAGTACAGTTTGCTAGACTGTCTAGCGTTTCGTAGGCTAGCTTTCAGTTTATTTACTGGTGCTCTGCGGTGGAAATAGCAAAAATGTCGTCTCCAAGTCCGGGTAAAAGGCGAATGGATACCGATGTGGTGAAACTGTATCCTTTCTGAACATAAACAACAGTCTCTGAATCGCTGTTTGCTCAGCTATGCCCTGGCGTATGTTGAAATGCGATGTGACTGCTCACCTGTTTATTGATGCTGCCTGTTAATCATGCCAACCCAGGGCAGAAGAAAGCTTTCATTGTGAATGAAATGAGTGTTTTGTGTAAACAACATTTTGCTAGCAAAGCCAATCGTTAGCTATTTCTGTCCTACGAAGCTTCAGTCGCGTATCGGGACTGCTGTATAAGCTAGTGATAACGTTCAAATCCCCTGCTAGCATTTTTCCAGTTGTTAACATTGGTAACTTTAACGTTAGCGTTAGCTGTCTTGCTAGCTGTCTTTATATAAAAATGGTTACAAAACCTGAAGAGACGCTAATGTCCAGGAATGTCTTTCACCTTGTTGCACCACCAGCGAACCTGGCAGCAGCTAACATACATGCACGAATCGGTTTAGCTTCTTTTGTTGTTGGCAGGAGAGTGAAGTTAAAAATGTCCCTTTACACGTTGACACAGGAGCTTGTTTACATAACGTAAGGCTAACGTCAGCTGAAAATGCTGCTGTCTTTTGTTGTCCTCGTAAAACCTTGGCGTTATTACATCGCGTACACCATCCTGGATCTCGGTAGCTTTGGTGATTTGTGTCATCACTCATTGTTTTTTAATTGTTTTATTACGTTTAGCTTCTTGTTACCTTACAGCGCTACTGAGCTGGCTGGCTAGGCTGCTGGTTAATTTCAACATCAAAATGGCTACCTGATCTGTGTGTCTCACTGTACTTCAGTGTCTGCAGGCAAAGATATGGAAGTCTAACTTGTGTCATCTTGGAGTGGATTGATCTTTAAATTACATTTTGTGATTGAAAGTGAGCATTGCAGCTGTTTTTTAAGAGTTACAGCAGGTGTCATCAGCCTCCAAGCGTTTTCAATGAGGAACAACATTTAAACATCTAGTATGTTCTGTTTTTCAGGTCTTTGTCACCATGTCTACTTCCCAGCTGATCATCTTTGTTTATTACACTCAAGCCCGATAGATGTAGTTCTAATGCAACGTCAATACAATGTTGTAGATGAATGGTATGAATACGTAGTTTTGTTTTTGTCCCAGCACAGTGGAAGCCAGGTTAATGATTGGGTAGCCTGTTACTAGCCGGAAACCACAAGAGGGAGGGACCTGGAACAGCTGATGGGATGGCAGTACAGCTTAGTCAAATATGGGACTGAAACTGGGCTGGGTAAAACAAACCAAAAAGAAGAGATGCTGTCCCAATATGGTCACCTATTTCTTTATTAACATTTAAAGAAAAAAAAAACCTTAGAAAGGCTTACAAGTTTGATCATTTTTAATTAGGTTTAAAAGTTCTGCTTTATAGTTGACTTTGCTTTTAGTTACATATTACAGCTGATCACAGTATCTCAACACATCCTGCCTCATATCTTCATAATATCACTTGTCTCCTGTGAAATGTCATGTGGTTACAATATGTGAATATACTCCAGATGAAAGCAGTTAGGTACATTTCTCTAATTTCTGGCCAGTTGGGTAAAGTGTTGTGTTAACATCTTCTTGTATCAACACTGCATGTTTGTGCAAGTTGATGACCCCAGAACCTGACACCATTTATGTCTAGGCCTTTGCATCCATGACATACCGGTGAAGTATGAAAGAACATTTTTTAAGGGTTGAAGGGCATTCATAATGCCTCATTGTGGTATTACACTCCTCTTTCTTGAGTTACCGGACTGACAGGCAAGAGCAGATTTTTTATGCCACCTGCTAAATTCCATATGAAAACCTTTATGTGTTCAATGATTACCATGGAGCAAAATTAAACAGCAACTGTTTAGGATTTAGATGCAGATCTATGGAAATTATATGGTTTCTGGAATCATGTTGGGTTTTGTATTAGGTGAAACCAAAATCTGAAACTTGTGCTGCCTTTTAGATGGCAGCAGCTCAGGGGCCGACAGTAAGACCCCTCAGGCATTCATTTTCTACAGCCAACGGAGAACTGAGAATCTAGAACACCGAACATTTGGGGAATTAATGTAGATGAATATGACAACGACCTCACCTTGTAGCATGGCTGATTTTGAGCTTTGTCATAAGCACGGCCTCTGAGTGGTAGATTGCTGTCATCACCAAATTTACATGATTTGAATTTGTGTTTGTTTGTGTACAATTTAAAACGATGAAGTTGTAGAGAAGGTATTACGTGTTGATTTATCCTGATTCCTGTGTGCATTAATACCGTTTGTGGATTTATAGTCCTGAGTAGCAAGACACAACTTGCCGAAGTGAGTGCTAAATCTTAAATTAGCAGCATTCTCCAATGACCTGTGTACTTTTTGGTTTCTTACTTTTAACTCTTACTCTTGGATATGTTGCCTTAGTTTTGAAAGATTACATTACTGAAGAAGTGACTAAGTGTGAGTCATTTCTAAGTGCTTTACATTCAGCCTGTTGAGCGAGGTTAAGTGCACAACTGCTCTGGATGTAGTTATGCTCTTATTTACATTTAATTCAGTATATTCTGTTCTCTAAAATTGCTGTCTAGCAGTAAATTGCTGGACTTTGAGCACTGGTAGATTACAATTGAACAACATTGTTCTTACATAAACTTTCTGTAGTTGCAAGAGTTTCTAAAGACTATCAGGATTTTATGGAAATATATAAGTTCCCCCTTCTCCTGCCTTTTATATAACAGATGAAAAATCAAACAAAGTTTTGCAAATTTCCTTATTTTCATTTATTTCATTTAGCATATACAGTATTAAGTAATTTCAGCATGGATTGAGGTGAACAAACACGCGCCAATAATTTGATATGAAAGTAATGGAATTAAATTATTATAATTGTGTAAATGTCCTGCAAATACAAGTAGTAAAACCAGAGGGGTTTTTTTTTGGCTCTCAAGCAACACTTTCTGTCCAGTAAGCTCTTGACATGTTTGTCTCTAAAATGGCATTAGCCTGAAGATTTGAGTTGTATATATGTGCATATGCAAAATCACACATAGTAGAGGGCCGTGTAGTTATTTTTATGCAAACAAAACTGTTTCCCAGTTGTACTTTCCAACCTCTCAGTTGCTACTGGAAGGTATGAAAGTGATTGGATGGGAGTTCTGTGAAGCATGACCACCAATGAATTATATTTGAGACCGCAGGGTGTTATTGGGAAGGGGTATTGCACGCCTCATCTAGCTCAGCGTCATCTCAATACCTGGAGTCAGTACCAGTGTATATTGGTCTCGATCATCTCACAAAACGATCCGTGTTGTGCTGTGATCTTTTTTTGCTGAACCTTTCACCTTTTAGGGGAATTAGCAGTTTTGGGCAGTGCTCAGGTGTCCCTTTTTCACCTTGACATGAAGACTGTTTAATGATTTGACCGGCGATGTGCCATCCACATCCTGGGGGTAGGCTTCTTCTCCTTATTTATTTCTTGGATTTATATTTTAATGCCCTCTCCATTGCCCCTATCCTGAGCTTTATGTGCTCTCCTCTTGGCGTTTCAGTCCTATTGTGCCCTTGTAACACGACATCCGGACAGCGTCAGCAGTGAAGTCTTTTGTGTTTCCCATTTACAGGAGACCCCGTGACCTCCAACTCCCGCTGCTGTGTCAGACCATGTCACACAGTCAGGGGCTGCTAATCGGCACCCAGTGCTAATATTATTATTGCGGAACTGAACCAACTAGACGTTGACGTAGAGACGTAGCCAGAAGTTTTCTGCCTGTTCCTGACTGAGCAGTGATGAGAACGGGAGGAAAGCTCTGGTCCCGGTACATCTGCAGAAATCGACAACATGCTGTTTGTAGCGATTTAGCAAGAATAATGTCATAGTAGCTCTGACGATGAAACTAAAAAGGTTATAGAAAACATTGAGGTCGCAATACCCTTCCTTATGCTATGAAGAAAAAAAAAATACAAACGACCAACAAAAACACAAAACAGATGTTGAAATTTATATACAGTCAAATTATATGTTGTTTGCATGTGAAGTTACAGTAGGCTATGTTTGGCCATGGGAGTTCAGCTCAGCCTTGTTTCTCCTCCCAGTTTGATCTCATTTCAGTCTGTTTTGACCATACTGCTAACCTCAAAGTCTAGTTATCACATTATAGAGGATGTTTGTTTTGAGTCAAGGTTAATATTTAATCTGCATTAATAAACTTAAAGGAACTAAAGACTGAAGGGTCAGGTCCCTCTGAAGTACATACTCACGCATGGGTATAGGCTGTACTGAGATATTTATGGTGCATTGTAGTCCTGGGATAGCTGATAACACAACTCTTAGAATAAATGGTTTGTTTTGTATGCATTCAAATAGTGTGTGTATGATGATTTAGATGTTATGGTTCTCGAACTGTGTCCCTCAAGACATCCATGAGAATAACTTCATTGGGGAGTAACAGCATTTCTCTTGTGCTCCCTTCTGTCTTTTTCCATCTGAATTAATAATTCAGTGTCGCCTGTCTGAAAACTTAGAAATTGACCTGCTGCTCTTTGTGTCTCTTTGTGGCGGCAATAACTTCTTTTCCCAAATTGATTCAGGTATGCTTTAAAACATCGTCCAACTTCGTACCGTATTCCTGCTCTTGTCCCTCTCCTTTTCTAGATAAGTGAACATAACGTAATCTAGTACGTTGTGGTGGAAGCCCCCTTCCAGCCCAGGAGCGCTCCCCCCCCCGCCCGCCCGCCTTGATTGACAGTCCCTTTTTTGGGGGGGGGGGGGGGGGGTCCAGAAGCAAGGCATATCTGACATTGGAGATTTGAGGCCCTCACTGTTAATCCCACAGTGCATACACTGAAGCTTCCTGAACGCATGACTGGTTCCCTTTGAAAAACAGATGGACTGAAGTTCCTCTTTGTTTTGCATGATTTTTTTTTTTTTGCGGGGCACTTGAAAGCTGTGACTGCCTCCGCCACTCAAATGTAATACTAATTTGATGCAGAATATCGAAGGAGCGATGACAGATGAGCTAAATTTTCTCTCATGGTTTAGTGACACTAAACCCTGCCAAAAAAAAAGCCTTATCAAAAATGTGCAGGATACACCAGGCACACCCAGTATTTGACAATGTGGTCATCTTTTTCTTTGAGTCTGTGTCAAGTTGATAAAATTATCTGCGTTTTGTTTTTTACCACAGTGAGATTAGTTGGTTTGCAATTTCCTCAAAGTGTCAAAGTTGAAATTGAAGGGCTTTTTAAATGTCTTCATAGCAGTAATCAAATCTTATCTTTGAGTAGATTAGCTAATTAAACAGGCTGTTCAGACCCAGGCCATTGTTTATCCTGCCTGGCCCAACTGGATGATCATTAATAATCTTTTTTTTTCACTGAGCACACACGTGTGCGTACATCCAGAGTCTGTGCACCGTGTCTGTAAATAGACTGTTGATTTAGTGAAGGGCTGAGAGGAGGAGCAGCTGAAGGATTCTCATTTGATTGCGGTGGGTGGGCTCTCATCTCTCACCAGAGAAGACAAAGAACTTAGCCTGTGCTGTATCTGCGGCTCCAGCTCTCGCACTGGGATGTAGCCATCAGCTAACGTAGCATACCCAGTAGCCTGGATTTAATGGACACCTAATCTGCATTGCAAAATTTCTTCATAATGTGATATTTTGATCTATTTGTTCGATGTTTTAGCTGGATGTTGGGGTTTTTTTAGGTAGAATTTTGAAGAAAAGGTTGTTCATATCGTTAATCTACATGTGCAAATTGTGAATCACCTGTTTTCTCAGGTGATTCACATGTTGATTCATCTTTTCCTCAAGAACATAGCAAATTTATGGGGACTCATGTAAATTGTGTCCTTGTAATTTAAAAAGCGGTGATTATTAGCTCCCCATCCACCATCCAGTGAGTGCAGCACTTAACACCTACCAGACATTTATTCATAGATTTCAGTGGAGTCCAGTTTTTTTAGACCATATGTCCATTGATATGTAAAACCAGCTGCAAAGTTTTCTTTCAGGCATGCAGCACTGGGCAGAACAAGTGCTTGGGGGAAAAAATGGTTTACTCAGAGTGCAGCCCTCCCCCCTTCTCACTTGATATGTTGAAAGGATAGTTGTTCATTTAGATTCAAAATTTTTGGAGTACATCTCCACATTGAAGATGAGGCACAGCCAAATCTGTGAACTGTCCAAAGTAAAGCCTGAGACACATGCATATGTACCTGTTTGGTAGGGGTTGGAGTTGTATATGCCTGACATGATTATTAGTATGTCCATAAACATAATCAATATAAAATGTGATGCCAACTGTGAAAAGGACTAAATATCAGCCCGTCTGTTAGTTTTATACTGAGTCTAAATCTTATGACTAAAACAAAAAAACATTTGAATAGCATACGAGCTAAAGTCGTCCCGTTGATGCAATTTCAGTTTAGTTTGTTTTGTAATATAGTTTATGAGGCAGCTGCATTCATTAAAGCTTGGCCTGATTTATATATATTTTTCCTCAGAGTTCAAGTTTGTGACATATGAAACTAGTTAATTTTATTGTTAAAGTTGTTTAGTGTCACAGACTTAGAAAGAGAAAGCTGAATGTCCAAAATCCCACCGATTGCTTCAGTTTGCAGAGTGCTTTGAATAAGTCTGTCTATATGGTGTGGTTATAGTGTGATTTACATTACTGTAAGCCTTGGTAAACATGCTGATTAATGTCACTATTTCAGCCTAATCTTTGAAGGATTAGATCACTCCTACGGGTAAATGCTTTACTTTTTCTTCTATATATGACACTTATGTATTCCTAATCTCTTTAGAAGTATGTTGGTGTGCAGGTTATTATGTACGTCATGTTCATAGCCAGAGTTAAGATTTCTCATGGCTGTTGTGGAATACAGTATGGGCAGTAAGGAGGGGAAGTGAGAGTAGCTGACAAAAAGCACAGGCTTTACTTTCATATGAGTACATCTCAATTCAGCTAGTATGAATGACAACGACCCCCCCCCTTGTCTCTTCGGAAAGCCGAGAACAACCAGGTCATAAATTTACAGTGAATGAACCAGGATAAGAAATTCTAGTAGATGCAGAGCTCACCTAAATCAAAGTCAGGGCCATGAATAACTTGCAGTGTCCTTTGCAGCAACTCGTGTGAGTCCCGCACAGCGGTGGCTTGAACAGTTTCCAAATCAATCAAGCAAGCAGTCCGTACTTCCTCTGGCAAGGTGGTCATGTTGTCACCCCCTGTCCGTTTGTTGGTTGACTTTTCAGCAGCATTACACAAAAACTACTCAATGGATTCCCATGAAACTTGGGTGGATGATGTGTCTTGGGCCAGAACTGTTCCGATAAAATTTTGTTGGTACCAAAAATGTCCACATAAACCAACTTTTAAACATATTTGTAAAGGGGTGGTCTGTAAATTGTGGTTGTGGGACTGTGTGTTTAAATTTTGATAAGTCCTGGTTGACTTAAAGGGCATTGATGGAGGAAGGTGCTCTGCTGATAGCCATTCTTTTTACAATTTCTCTCTCCTTTTCGCAGTATTTTAGTATTGTGGAAAAGAAAGGTGAGCCTTCAATCTACAAGCATGAAAAGTGGCTCTAACTCCAACTGGTTTCTCCTCTTCATCCCTTTTTTTATCCAGCAAATTATATATTTAGACTCAATGTGCAGATGGTTCAGTTTGACTCAAAAATCAGTGTTGGAAGAAAGAGTTTGACTTAATGAATGACCGGAAAGCATTCAGCGCTTGTATGAAAGTTGTTTCTGAGCACTCAGAAAATAATTGTAGTTCGGCTAAACAGGCCAAAGCTTGCAGTCCTGAATCAGTAAGCTTTTATTCTATAGGTAACAAATGATGGCTTGTATTTCTTTTCGTAAAGGAAGCCAACAACACTGCTTCCCCCTGAGGACAGATGCTACATTTCCTGCCTTTCATCTGCGAGGCCTTTGATTGTACTTTGTCGTTACGATCTGTGCGAAGCGAGAAAATGAAGGAGGTTATTGCATCGGAGTTCCTCATCTCTTTTAAAATAATCTTAAAATAAAGTACTCTTAAAATAAAGAAGCGTTTTTGATATTTACAATATTTAATCAACTACTTTGAGAGATTCTTTTCATACAATGTCAGTATACACTCAAGAGTCTTTGTAACATCATGGTGTTTCAGTCCAAGGAAACATTACTGTCCCGCTTGTTGTTAGCTTGAACTTCTGAACCCTCTACATCTCCCTGAAACTAAAACTGTCGGTGTTATAGCACCACGTTATTTACAGCAGTTTTTTTTTTAATTGAAAGCATTTCTCTGTAAGGATTTGTTCATTTGGGAATGTGACTACAGCTTGGATCTGGGGCAAAAACAGCCCATCTGAGATTGTATAGAAATTGTGGTCATAGTCATAACTTTGGAGCAGTTAGTTTATGGTCTACAACCACAGGATTTTATGAAACATATATTTTTTTATGGAAGTTTTTCTCATTTCCTTAAAGTGGATCTTGATGGTGTCGTGATGATGCTAGATGACAATTGCGAAAAAACCAAATCAGCCTGTAAAGTCTAATGTTTACTCCCCTTGGTCTTTTTGCAAAAAAACCCAATGTGTACAGGACCCAGACCAGAAATGAAGTGTGACAGTATATAATTTTCTTTTCATTTGTTCTGAGCTGTGGTGTGATAAACCCTTCAACTGTACCCTCCAATGTTAAATAACTTGAGCCTACCTTGCTTCTTGTATGTGCTAATTTATAACATCAATCCTCTGATGTGTCTTTTTCAGCATTCTGTCTTTTGTTGCTGAAATTTTTTAAAATTCTTATTGGATTTCGAAGCTCAGTGTGAAACATTGTCCTCTAAGTCATCATTTCCATTGCTGGTGTTCCACATGAGTCTGAATTTGTCCCTACTCTATTTTCTATTTAATAGCCCCTGTTATTTTTCTGACACTGCTATTTACAGTGCTATCTTGGATTGTGTGATAATTTTCTCAACTATTATGTCTTGTTTTTTCCCATTTTCTGTAAAAACACAAGCAAAAACCGTCACTGTCGGCCTGCAGTCCACAGCAATGAGGTCATTCACATTCACAGATCTGCCTGCCAGGCTGGATCAACATTCAGCAGGCTGAAGTCTCTTCTCTCATTATCTCTGCATCACTATCACTTTGCCTCTCCTTGGGCATCACTCTTTCTATGTTTCTTTTCATTTTGTTCTACAACAGCTCTCTGCATCATCTTATGCTCTTATCTGCTGTTTCAGATGACTGTTTTTGCTGGCTGACCTTTATTCTACCCTCTCTTTTCATGTTCCTGTTCTGCCCCCCTTGCTTTTTCGGGGAGGTCGCATTGTTCGGACACACTTCTTAGCCTTGTTTCCCAATCTGAAACACACACATTGCTCAGTCTTTGAAGAACTTCATTTACAGTCAGGGTCATTGATAACTGGAAATTCTGCATGGTGTCTCTTTGGTTATTCAGTAGGTCTCCTTCCATAACTTCAGGATTACATGGTGAGCAGTCTTTCCTGTCGCTACAGCCCCGTCAGGCTGGAGGTTCTTTACCTTCCCTAGAAAAGGATTCTGTAATGCTGGCCGAATCGGTAGGCGATCAGAGTATGGTGTGCTAATATGTAAATAGTAAAAACTGGGCTGCAAGGTGATCAGTTTTGAATTTGTTGCCTGTTTTGTACAAGACATACAGTCTTGATACCAGATTTTTAAAATCCCATCCCGTAAAAGAGGTCAGAGATCAGTATGTGATGTAAAATTAGCCATTGCCTCCCTTTTTTACCAGATCAACAACTTGTTTTTCCAAAGTGGGAAATATTCAATATTCTGCCTCGTGTTTGTTTCCCATACTTAGAAAGAGGCTGGCCACGATGGGGATATTTTGATCTAGGGTCAGACAAGGATAGCAGCCTGAATGAACCAGAAAGGAAAGTACACAAACAAGTCGCGTCTAGACCTCAGCCGTAAATACTGTTTTCTGCATCTAAAAACGTACTTTTTTATAATCGGCAATATCAAATTTCTTGCTTGAATTAAACATTTTAAAATATTAACATAACACTTTAGCATTTTATAATTCTCATTATTTGATAAATTATGTAAACATACTGAAAAAGATGCCAAAATTGCATAACCCTAACCCTAAATTTTGGAAAGACAGGTACAATTCAGGATTTTTGCTGGGGGAGCAGCGGTGTTTGTCTTAGACAAGCAGTAAGATTAAAATTTATTGCCAAACGAACACCTTCCTCGTTAACCCTTTCCTCTGCCCCACTTGCTTTTAAAGCCACTTTATAACCCTCTTGTTTGTTTGAAACACAGTGGTTGCTACTAACTCATGATCACCACGTTAATTCATAGTTAAAGACACAAAAATGTTTTTTTTATGGTGACACAAAAACATGTTAATGCTAGGATTTAGAGCTGCGGTGCAAGGAGTTATTGCCGTGGAAACAATGTTGTCTCAACTGGTTGCATTGTGTGAACTGATGAACTACTAAATGTAACAAGGAGTTGCAGGTTGTAACTTGTCTCGCCGCCAATTTATAGTCTGAATGGAACTTTAGTCCTTTTTTTATTCCTGTCATGTTTTTTCAAACATAAACATTTTCCAAAGAGTAAAGCCCTGCAGTATAAGTGTTTACTCAGAGGAAGCTGCTTTACGCCCAGCAGTTCAGGACTTTCAGATTTGCTTGTGAATGGACGGCGATGTGTGGATGTTCTCCTGGATCCACAGATTATGATTTATCTATACTAATCCAAGGTGGGGGCATGGACAAGTAGTCGTTGAGACACTTTAATCCCGGTTAGATGACGAAGAATGTTTAAGTGAACACTGAATGTTAACTGTGTAGGGATCAATCAGCACATAGTAGTTCATATGCATTTTAATTGTGTTAATTAGTTGTGGGTTATATTTGACACTTCACATATGAATGAATTAATGATGTCCAGGTAAACACTCTTGTGTTCTTTCTTGTGTTAAGCTACTTTGGTGGTGTGAGCGTTTGGATATCTCAATATTGACTGAAAAGTCCCAGAGATCAGTGAGTCCTATCAAAATGAACTTAGTGTTGTGATCGCTTTAATATAAGAGAGCCTTAAACTGATGAAAAAGCCAAAGAGATATAGTTTTTTCTCTAACTTTACAGGGATGTAAAGGAAAGGAACTGTAATGATGTGCTAAATTAATATTAATAGCCTGCTGAGGCTTTTTCTCAGCCGGGTTGGTGGCTGATTTACATTTGTGAGATAGATGCAAGACACTGTGTCTGTTATTTGTTACTCTTTAATTCATTTACATCTCCCCCATCCTTCCTTCGTATGATCTCACTATGGTTTTATAAATATTTCCATACCTCTGCATTTTGTGTGTGCGTTCCGTTTTGCCATCATTCAAAGTAGACTTGTGTTAAGTGGAACCCAGAAAACATGTCAGAAAGGTAAAGGACTCGAGGGTTTTTTTTGGGTTTTTTGCATGGAGTGAAACCAGGCTTAGTCAATGTCGGTTCCCCTGCAGCATAATCGCTTTTGATTCCACCCCTTTAATAGCTTATCGCTCATTCTGCCTCGCTGTCTATAACATAACGGGCAATCCATACCATCCCCCTCCTCGCCATTTCTCTCTCACTCGCACATCAGTAGTTTCACCACTGGTTAGGTGCACAGATGTCCTCCCACGAAGGGCACAAGTTGTCGAGCAGCAGTATGTTAACGTATAGCAGTTTGTCGATGAGTCTGACGGGATAGTTTCTGTTTTGCTAGTTGCTACATATACAAATTGTCCTCCAGGGGCTTGTGGTCATTTGTTCTTCCTCTGACTCCGGCATCAATGAGCCTCCTTGAGTCCAAAGTGAGTCAGACCGGAGAGTTCCTCCTCCGTCTGACAATGACACATTTCCTCGCCAAAGCAAGGGATTCAGTCTGCTCTTGGTAGAACCGACCCGAGCTTAAAATAACCTCCAGTTTGATTTAACCCTTTGGGGGTCAGCGCTGCCGCTAATGGGATATACACACTCAATCAGGATTGACATGCCAGCTGTTACTGTGTGGCATGGAAAACTGATTTTTATCCCATCTGTTGTACCTTATGTGTCTAATGTGTTTCACTCTCATGTGTCATGTGTATGTGTGTTTTTTTTTCCTTTCTCTGCTTTGATAACGTTTCCTGTGCTCCTTCTCTCTGAAAGGGAAATGGTGTTTGTTTAATTATGTAGTTTTGCAATTTTAAGGCAATGCAATCACCATACGAGAATTTCAAACATCCCTATGTCACTGGTATAAAATTTACTGAGTAGTGGTTACTACTCAGTAAATCGGTTTAACTTTGTGGGGTTTTTTTGGTCTCATTTTGGAACAGGTTCAACATAATTAGCACACAGGTTGTTGTTGTTGTTTTTAAATACAGATGCCAAATTAAAGTGAATTTTTTACGTTCAGCAGGTTTAGGCTCAGAGGGTGACAGGTGGAAGGAGCCTGCATTCTCCTCTGCATTTTTCTTTGGTTTTGGAATGACTTTCCTGCATACTTCCCATTCAAACTTGGGTTATCAACACAGCGTGAAGAATGACAAATTACCCTGAAACTATTGATTGTCACTGAAAGTGAGCCAGCGTGGGGGGGACCAAAGGTCAGAATGAAATCCAAGTGTAATTTTCTGCATTGATTTGTTTTCATTATCTTTCCAAAACTAGCGTTTCTTCTCCTCTCTCACAACTCTGCGGAGTAGAAAGGTCAGAAACAAGCTCGCGTTCGCCGTGTCAACAAAGCAAGTGATGATGCGACGTGCTGGAAACCACCGTGGCCAGATGCTCATAATCCTGAATGTTAGCGGACAATTGTTAATTATTGTCATCTACGGGGGTGTGGGAGGTGGGGGCGGTATGGTGTCACGTCAACATGTTGTCCTTAACAGGTTTGCAGCATCGAGAGCAAGCACGAAGTCACCATCCTCAGCGGACTCAATGAATTTGTAGTGAAGTTTTTTGGACCACAAGGAAGTGAGTGTCTCTCTTTTCTGACTGAGTAGTTGTTTTGTGGTTTGTTTGTTTTTAACAACTGCTTGTAATACCACATTAACTGTACAATCAGGAAGTACTCTTTTTACATTAACATCAAAGAAAGGAAATATTATTTCGACCCGGTGTGTGATGTTCCGAACTATGCCAAGTAAATCGACAGCGCTTTCTGTCCACTCGCACATTTTTTAACAACACACTCGTCACCATTCATTCTCAACAAGTGTGTTTTCAGTCATCTGCGGAGCTGTTCAGTTTCAGTATGCCACATAAGGTTCCTGTTACAGAAAGCTATTTTGGGAGAGCATCACACTCTCGCATAATCTCTTTCTCTTTTCTTCTTTGATGTCGGTGTATTACAGAATTCTTCAGGGTTGGAATGCATCGCCGCGTAGCATAAACGGCACAGTGGCGTGTCTTTCTTATTTTTTCCCCAACTGCCTTTTCTCTGTTGTGTTTCTGCGCAGTGGAAAAAGAAATGCAAAAAAGTGATATAACCCTGAGGTGTCTGACAGTTCTGTCCTGAATTTTTAAAAATTCTTTTGTGTGTGTGTGTGTGTGTGTCCTCATTTGCAGCACCGTACGAAGGAGGTGTGTGGAAGGTGCGAGTAGATCTTCCTGATAAATACCCTTTCAAATCGCCATCGATAGGTAACGGCTCCACTGTCAATCAAATTAATTTTTGTTTTGTTTTTAATTTCTGCTGCATGTTTTCACCTGCATCTTTGCTTCTTTTCAGGATTCATGAACAAGATTTTTCATCCCAACATTGATGAAGCGTAAGTAGATTTTGGTCGTGTGTTAAGACTCCAATGGGTTTCTGTTGCTTGATTCCACACAGACAGCGTTTTCTCTTGGAAAAATAACTACTACAATGTTATTTCTTATTTACCAGTGGCTGCTAACCGTTTGAATGCCCGATCCAGCCACATGATATCTCCCAGCCTGTCACATGCATCGCACGCAGATTACCTTTGGCATTACTGCTCTAACTCTCCTTTCTTCTCGGTTTCCCAGGTCAGGGACAGTGTGCTTAGATGTCATCAACCAGACATGGACGGCCCTTTATGGTGAGTACCCCCGCTGCCTGCTCGTGGCCATATTAGGTTTCCCCACTGGGATCTATGTGATTATGAAGAGCACGACACAGTGCCATCAACACCAGGAAGTTGACTCTGGGCCCCCGCACTAGCAAGCATGGGTACATGAGGCATTGCTTCACAATTGGCCATAATCCACTTACTGTGGAGAAAAAAGAACACTAATGAGGTAATACCCTCGACCAGCATGCTTGGAAAAATTCACCTTTTGACAGGAATGGATTGCTGACTTTCAGCAGTGGGAGACATGAGATAGTTGTCTAAGATAGTTGTTAATCGTTGTAAATGACTTCACTGTAAGCAGATCTCTCCATCATTTCCTATTTATTTTCTCTCGGCCTTCTAGATATGACTTGGAAGAAAAACTCTACGTGGAGTTTGAGCAACAAAAATCAAATTCGATTCGGGTGCTTTCAAATAAATAGCACAATTTCTCTCAGCGTCGCTAACGTTACCCAAATGATTTTGTGCTTATCTTTCCTCTGTTTCTGCTAATCAGATGATTAATGTTAAATAATGTAATGAAACATGCAGCGTTTTTCCCCAGTTTTAAGCCTTTGAAGAAAGGGAATCATTAGACAAACAGTAGAAGAATAGAATAATCAGTGACCTAAACCTCAACATAGCTGCACAACAGTGCTTTTTTTGCCCCCCCTAACTTTATTCGGCACAACAGTGCTACCTAGGAGATGAGAGTGGAATTGCAGGTTCTCCTTCTAGGCCCCAGCTCTGAAGACACATGATGAATTGGAACAGATACAGAGTGAAAAGCGAGGTGTGCTAGCAGGGAGCAACAGAAAGGGAGGAGTGAGGTTCAGGCACAGGATTTGACATTTTGGGGGTTTATTGTTGGCATTTACACTACAGGATATTGTTTTGTTTTTGTGTAGCTGTCACCGACTGATCTGTGTATAAATTGATTATGAACGAGTATATAATTAGCCGAGCTCTTTTTTCCCATCTGCTTTGTGACGTTTAATAGTAGATTCAGATGAAGCATGACAATGACTCCGTAAGAGGATTATGTAATGCAGGCTTAATGTATATGAGAAAATAAAGTGCGCCATATATTTCCATGCGGTCTTTCATGGATGAAGACCATTATATCTATTTTTCTATCAAAAAATAGTTCCTCTCAGTTGATCAAGCAGTAACCCACCCCTTATTTTTCTCAGATCTGACCAACATCTTTGAGTCGTTCCTGCCCCAGCTGCTGGCGTACCCGAACCCCATCGACCCCCTGAATGGAGATGCAGCTGCAATGTACCTTCACCGGCCAGAAGAGTACAAGCAGAAAATCAAAGGTTGGATTTCTTGCGTGCAGATTCCAGATTCTCATATTATACGTAATCACGATCACTATTTGTTCTGATCTTTCCGTCTGCCTCGCTGTTTACAGAGTACATCCAGAAATATGCAACAGAGGAGGCGCTGAAGGAGCAGGAAGAAGGGGCAGGCGACTCTTCATCTGAAAGCTCCATGTCTGATTTCTCAGAAGACGAGGCGCAGGACATGGAGTTGTAGTGATAGGAGGGGCTTCCCCCCCATCCTATCCCCTCCTTTAACCCCCATCCACCACCCCACCCCCACAGAGACTATATTTGATTTCCTAACCATGATAAAGCAGACTTATAATATTCATATTTAAACAAGTTGATTTTTTATTATTATTATTATTATTACTACTAAACAAGGATTTTTATGGATATCTAGCCTTTTGGTGTGTTTGACACCCCTCCCATTGTGTAGCCGTTTTGCCCTACACGGATGTCGCGATTGCTTTCACCATTCTCTTTCTGCCATCTCCACATTTTTTAAGTGTGTCACGTAGTCCATAGATGGGGGAAAAAGTCCCTGTGAACCTCATGTCTTTATTCAAATTTCACTTTTAAACATGTAGTACGTGCTATAATATACACCTTCTACTCCAAACTGAATCTTGATTTCCTTTCTTTTTCCACTGCTGATTGATTCTGACCAACTTTTTTTTTTTTCCCCTGGCTGCTCCACTAAACAGAGCTGCTCCAGTCTTCCTGCTTGGAAATGCAGTCAAAACAATATTTTTATTGCGCACAATTAAAAAGCGAAACTGTTGAATCAGCCCTAAATGCTTCTGAAAGCATATAGTTTTCAACACATTGTTCAAATTTTGTTTTTAAATGCCTTTCTTGTTGTTGACCTGCTGCAGCTGCCTGTCCTCACATGCCGCTGTGCATTATAAAATATTTCTCAATCAGGCCAAGTCTGGGAAAACAAATTGATCAGCGAGGGTCGGAGTGACAGAGATGTGTTCTGTTGCTTTTGTTATCGATTTATTATCTGGATGGAAAAATAAGGAAGACAAAAGTGGCTCTACTCTGATTCATTTGTGGAGATTGTGGTCAGACTCAGTTGGTATGATGGGACCTGGAAAGCCTTCAGACCCGCCTCTTTAACCATCTGATCATAAGTGAAATGGTATAACCTAGTTTCCTTTTTAGGAGGAGCAGGACGCTCACAATCGGCCGCGCTCCTTCAAATTTCCGTTTTGGCGTTCACGCTCAAGAGTGACTTTCCAATTTCAGAGGGAATGTAATCACAAGCTCTTCTGGTGAATTTGGAAAACAAGCACCTTTTTAATTTGAGTAATAAAACTACAAGAAATGGTCATATGGTTTTAGAGTGGATCTGAAAAAAAAAAAAGGTTAAATGAAGATTCAAGTTTGTGTAGCATCAGTCCTCCTCACATTCCGCTGTTACCTGGACTTCGCTTCAATGCATGCCCTTCATACGATCTGACCTGTCAGTACCCAACTGCATCAACCGGACTCCAACCCTCCATGTCCACCCACCAGGACCTCTATTTGGATCACTACTTTTTTACAAAATAGGAGCCCCTACTTATGATGATAAGGCCTGTAGCAGTTTTGGAGTTGAACGTCAATCTCACATGCGTGCGTCTGACTTCAGAAAAACCAAGCGGCACTCTTCATTAAATCAACAAATTGTAGAAAGAGATCGCATTTGCAGCTTTGATTTACGACTCTGTCTCCTCTCTTTTACATTTTTGACGAGATGGAGGGGGGGGGGGTCAACACATTTGGATGTTTTTTTTTCTTCTTTTTTTTTTTTTTAATGTACAGCATCTACCTTGTACAGCGATAAACGCTTCTCTGTAGCCTCTTGAAAACTCAGTTTTGATCTTTGAGGCTAAAGCGGCAATCAGACTACCTAGAAAACTTTGCATAGCAGTACGAAACACTGGTTGCTTCTCCGGCAGATGGCGGATCCTTGGCTGGAGATCCGAGGAATAAATCCTACTCCCGAGGTCACCTTTATCTCCTCCGATCTGCGACTCCCTTTCCTGTGCCTCATCACAACAGAAGGTGAAGTTCGAGGAACTCCCCACAACTACGTTTTCCGAAAGCCATGAAAGTCAAAAATTGAACTACAAAAGCACATTGGTTTATTTTTTCCTCACCTCACTCTCACTTCTCTTCCTGCGATGCACTCCTGTGCCATTCATGATCTCACATCCACACTTCTGCTCTGTGTTGCAGATGAGAGGAACGACCTAGACTGATTAGCCTCGGATTCATTTGAGCCAACGTAGGAATTGTTGGACTTTTATGGCTCAGGTTGTGAAATGCAGTTTGGTTGTTATTCTGCGTTTTGTTTTTTTCTTATTTTCATCCATGAAAAGATAGATTCATGCTCATATTTGTCGACACGTCAACGATAGATAGTTCCACTGGGTGCAGACACGAGTTACACAACATACACTATAGCCGTGTTCCAGAATTAGTTAGTTCACTGATAAAGCATTCACTGCTCGTCTGATTTTTTAGTTAGCGTCCGATGTGTTGTAATCTGTAAGATACTTCATAGACATGCCTGTTTGTCCTCTTGCAGATGCAAACTTGTACAAATGAGTGTAAGTGGTTTCAAACTAGGAGTGATGTATGACCTGTAGTGAGACTGATGGATCCATCTGTACAGAAACAAAAAAGTGCAACCCCCCAAACAAGAAAACAATTCTGCACTCACAATTTTCAATTGGATTTAATTTTTTGGTTTTGTTTCTTTTTTGTTTTTGGCCTGTTTAAAGCTATGGGATCCTTTCTTTCAATCTGAGCAAACATTTTGGCGTAATCTGCACAGCTTAAAGCCTCAAGGGTATCTTATATGTGTACAGAACGTTTGCAGCAATCCTCATCCAGTCGGACAGAACAAGCTTACAAATTGTATGCAGACCCCCCCTCACAATCTGGTTGTCTTTACCCCCTAAGCTGCCTATAAATATGTATTTATATAATATCGAGACCTCTTTTTTTTCTTTTTGTATTTAAACGTGGTCACATAGCACCATCATGGTTCAGCTAAGTTATCTCACTGATGACGTCTAGATTTTGCTTATTTTTCTCATGTAAATCAGGTATAGGATTTTTTTATTTTGCAGTATTGTACTTGAATGCTGAAAATACATGTCTGACTTCAGATTGTGACAAAGTAGCATTCAATTCTAGAACAGGGAGCTACTGATATTCTCTTTTTTTAAAATCAGGACTCCTCAGTTTGGACAAACTTTTGGTCTTTTTTTTAATCTTTTTTTTCCCTGTTTTTATTCTTTTGATTCCCTACTTTATTTGTTCAACATCAGATGTCAAGAAAAAGTAATTACTGCCTCTGTGATTTTGATTATTTTCAAGTCAAGAACTAAAGAAAATGAACCGGTGAACGACTAAACTTGTAAGAAAGAAAAAAAAAATTGTCGTGCTCTTATTTCATTTTCTCCTCGACGCCCACGACAGCAACTCGAATTCCCCACAGTTTTAAACAGCAGCTCTTAAACAACCTGAAGCCTCCTTCTCTTTTATTCAGTGCAAAGATGCAAAGGAAGTCCAGCCTTGTGATACAACCACACACACACAAACACACACCCTCTGCCAGATACAGTATGTATGAAGGGCCCCCAGCTGAGCGAGTGGACTATTCTATCATTAACCCATGGACTGGATATCTGGGGCCCATTCTCATCTTTTTTATCAGCACAGCTGCAGAGAGCCAGCACCCCCACCCCCACAATGCCGTAGTATCACCTCCTCCCATGTGTTGACCGTCTCCTTGTGCACATGCATGCTTCTGGTATGGAGTGGAGGCTCGCTCGGTGCACACCTCCCATTCTGTCTTGTGCTCGTGTGGAATTGTGCCCTGTGCCGGCCCACTGCTGCCATCAGGGGATTTAGCAGACACACAGCATGGAATATTGCAGTTTTTAATAGGAACTATGTATTTGTTACCTAGTGTGTGATACTTGAGGGTTTAAAAAAAGTCAAAAGATTTATATTTTTGTTTTGAAAAGTTCTCAACCTTGGTCCTATTTTTATCTCCCTCTTTGCCCTCCTTGTTTTTTGGTTTTGTTTTGTTTTTAAATTCATTGTGAAGTGAGCATGCTTGTCAAAAAGACAAAATGCTCTATTAATAGGCTTATAACCTCATAAATAGTTGTGTATAAAATGAACTGTTATAACTTCTTTTTTTAATAAAACATTCAATGTGTATAAATGCTGCTTGTCAGAGGTGAATTATTTTCATCTGTGTTCCTGTCAGACTCATGTATTTAAACACAAAAGGATTAAAACTTATACACTTTTAGATTTAAATATGAAATAACTGCAAAATATTTTAGTGTAAGTAAAGTTCTTTCCATATATATGTTACATTTGGCAATTTAAATTTTTTTTTTTACACTTTAAAATTGCAGTGCTTCTTTTGTATTGATTTTTAGCATTTCAACAGAGAATTCATCTTTTTGTTTTCCACTTATAGTGAAATACTACAGAAATCAGTCGCTCTGCTAAAGTGTAATATTTCTTTGGTAGAAGTCTCATTTTGACCCCATTTCAGAGAGTTTTCTGACATTAATAAATATGCAGCAAACTGCTGAATAAAAATCAGGGACATTTACTTAAAAGCCAAAATATCCAAAAAATCTGCATATATTGACTGTGATGTTTATTGTTCACAACACAGGACAAAACATGAAGTTGGAGGGTGGGATTTGATGTCATATCCTCAGATCTCTGAGTTCCTCCTCTCATCTCTCTGAGCCAGGGCTTTGAACCAGAATTTTTTTGCCAATCGGTTCGTTCCGAACAGAAACGTAATTATAACATTTCCGGTTTTGCGTTCCACCCATAAACTGACGTTCCTGAACCGGTTAGAACAAAAAAAATAAAGTTCCTGAACCGGTTAATAACGTTCCTTGTAAATATAAATATGTACACTGTGTACACTGAGCTCAGAAATCTGTAAAAATGTTTTTGCGTGATTTTATTCAGCATATCCGCCAGATCGACCATTGTCCGCCGACATAGGACGTATTACGTCACTACGTACGCCGGCAGCGATGGACCAATCAGAGAAGAGGACGCGAGGCTCCGTCCGGCGCACCCCCGGTAGGTACCGGTGTAGGGGGTATGCCGGGACTGCACCGCAGGTATGCTGTTAACCACATTTGTTTGGCTGAAGACCCCCGACGCAGGACTGGGGGGCAGTGCGGAGGAGTTACACCCCCACAACATGTGGTGGACTGTGGATCCTGGACTAACGTGTCTGCTTCGACTTTTGTCCGGTGTTTCTCTGAAGCCGGCATCATGACCGGACAGACACCCGGAAACCAGACGGTCAGCGGTAGAGAAACTACCGAGATATTCAATGAGGACCGGAGATGAGGACTTTAGCACAGATTTATCAAAAAATAATGAAATAAAAACATATTTAAAAAATAATGTCGGTGTATTTTCTTTAACTTTAAATAGGTAGTACAACACAGTTCGACCACACTCACCTTTTGCTTCCGTTAACAACCATGGACCGAGTGTCCGGTGAAAGTACAGAAATAAACTCCATCATTTAGACTGCGTCTCTTCATACAATGAGACGAATGGTGCGCAAAATACGGTAACTAAAGGACTTTTAAATTGGCAACTAAAGCAATTAGTTTATATACTATAATTATAGATATATCCCTACCCTAAACAGTACCACAGCACTACACCTCTGCTTTATGACAGTTGTATCACTGTGGTTAAGGCTTATACCTCCTACTTAGACACGACATGACATAAGACAAGAATAACTTCCACCATGTCATTTATTGCTGAACAACAGATCTTCATTGTTCTTCTCCCACAGCTCAGTATTGCTACAAAGCGCTGGCAGTACGGGAACACACTGCTCTGAAAATGACTGCAGCCACTGAGTTCATGTCTCTATCATACATTTTCAGACTGACACACTGCAGTGTTTACCTGTTATGATTAAATGGGGACTGGGAGACCTCCCTTTCTTAACCGCATCCCGCATCCAGTGAATGACAGGGAGTGAAACATCAGGTCAAATATTTTTTTCGAGAACAAAAAAAAACAACAACCCGGTATTAACCGGTTTAAAATTATTTTCTGCTCCGATTCTGTTCCGGAACATTAAAAAATATAAAGTTTTTGGTTTCGTTTTCGTTCCTGCCAAAATACCAAAAGTTTCTGGTTTTCGTTCCATGAACCGGTTCAAAGCTCTGCTCTGAGCTAAACCTTCAGCTGATGAAATCTGGTTTGGAACTTGTTATTTATGGGGGTCACAGCCCCGAGGAAAACCCAGAACATCATGGCTCCATTTTGCTGATCTCCACCACTTCATTTTCACTGTGTTGCCCTGATGAGAGGACGAGGACAACATCAAGAACAATTCAAGCTTCCAACATCCTCTAAAATCCAAAACCTTCTTTTTACTTACCTGCACAATTTGACAATTGACCAGTAGATTTAACCCACAACTTTAACACTTTTATACAATAATCTAACAGATTTTAACAATTTATGAATTTCCTCACTTAAAACTCCCTATACGTTTTTATTTGGACGGTAACAATTGTTCAAAAATGATATAAAAACGTTAAAAACGTTTCTCGTGAAATTGAATCAAATATACAGCATTTCCTGTTTGTTTGATGCTTTTATTTTGAAGGACCACCGGACATGAACACTTATTGGTGACACTGCCCTCCTGTGGTCAATAGCGGTAATACACATTTTATCTTTACTCGGTGTCCGAACCCAGATGAATAATCATCTACTTTACCTTTAGGAAACTCTAACCTGAAGGGAGGGGGGGCTACTGCTAGTTAGCATTTCAAGCAGTTTTACAATTATAAAACTGCTTGAAATGCTACTTGTCCATCCATCCTTCTTCTTCCGCTTATCCGGGGTCGGGTCGAGGGGGCAGCAGCTTCAACAGGGAACCCCAAACTTCCCTTTCTCTGGCCACAGCAGCCAGCTCCGACCTGGGGGGGGGTCCCTAGTCGTTCCCGTTTCTAAATATGAATTTAAACAAAAACAAGACGTTATAAACAAGCCATATTCATGGCAACGTTCCCTACGGTCCTGTGGATCCCCCACCAGGTTGAACATGAATCTGGCATGTGCGTGCTGTGAAACAAGAGCATGTGGACTGTATCCCAGTACTCCCAGTCAGTACTGGTGGGGCTGGGCATTACCACAGCCATTCGAACCATTGGCTCCTGAACGTCACTTCAAGCCCACCTGTGGAGTGTACTTCCGCATTGTCCCCACCCTTTAATGCGCTGGATGGGTTCATAAAGCACAGCATTAATCTTGTACCCTTCACTGAAATGTGGAATCTGAGGTTCTGGCTGGGCTTTTATTTTGAAGGGGAAGCCGGTCCGTTAGCGCAACTTTATTGCGAGGTCATCTAAGTGTAGTTACGAAAGACTGCCAGACGGGGGCGCTGCCTTACAAAACCTCTACCGTCCGCCTGCTGCGACTCCCTCGGTATAATCACAGCAGGGGGGGAATAAATGCAGTGACATAAGGCGTGTATAATCCCCTTTCCTCTGAAAAAATGTATTCTGTCACGCAGCAATCTGCCCTCTCTTCCCCTCTGTCGTTATTTCTCTACTTGCGCTGACTCTTACGCTGCTTTTTCTTTTTCCCATTTCCTGTTTATTTGTTGCAACACCCTGAAGAAATTAAAGTCCGACCTTACCTATGATGGATCATCTTCCTTTTTCTTGCACAAGAGCACTCCTGGAATAAATCAAAGCTGCATTAACACAGCGAATTTAGTTGATTTGCAGTACTGTATATTATAAGGTGCCATTGCTGTAAGGACGCTTGTTTTACTGTACAGCGTATCCCGTGCGGGCCGCCATGCTCCAGCGTGTCCTAATCAGGCCCCTAGACGGTTTTCGCCTCGCCAGGAATGTCAGTCTAAGTTTAAATAAAAAGGTGTTCAAAACGAGTAGATAAAATTTATTTTGCTTCTTGTAAATATATTAAAACATCCATGGAGGTATAATTTCCCCAAAAATATTTTTATCGATTTTAAAATCAATTTTAAAATCATCCGTATGAGGAGTAGGTTTTTGATCATAAAACAATATCTGAGATCCTTTTATCCCACTGATCCGAAATGACCCGAGTTAAAACTGACAAATCTTTACAAAAATAAAAAGAAAGGCCTAAGGGTTGGATGAATAATAGAATTCTGGAGTTCTGGATTGATCATTGATAAACTGCGACCCCAAACCCCACAGAATGACATCACAGCGTTGTGCCAGTCCAACCAGAGGATCAATGCCGTAATCAGAGCTGGAACGAAATGAATAAGGAACTACATAAAGGATATTATTGTCATGTGACACAAATCACCATATAGCTTAATTTCAAATAAAAAACAGTGTTGTATTTTAAATCTCTCTGCTTCCGGTAAACTTCCACGCGCTGTTTCCATCCTGCATCCAAAAACGGCAGGAGGATGAAAGGGTGGAAGGAAAGAGAGAGGGAGGAGAGGGACGACAGGACGAGGCTGTCTGTCTGCCCCACGGTCCTTCTGACCTCCAGGAGTGCAGCAACCCGAGAGTCTCAATGAAATATTTAAAGCTTCTGCTTTATCCGCAGTGCGTTGGTCAAGACAAACTGTGGGCCCCGCATGTGTGACGTCATGCCAGCTGTTCCATTGGTTCCTGGTTCCTCGTGGAGCGACAGAGTCCATCATGATGTGTTTCACAACACGAGTGGGAATACAGTGATCCGTGGGTCTTTACTAATAGATGACCAGCTGACTAACACGCCTCCAACCGCAAACACCGGCTACCACCCATTTGCTGCAAAAGGTGTGGGTGGGGGTGTAGGTGTGTGTGTGTGTGTGTGTGTGTGTGTGTGTGTGTGTGTGTGTGTGTGTGTGTGTGTGTGTGTGTGTGTGCGTGTGTGTGTGTGTGTGTGTGTGTGTGTGTGTGTGTGGGGAGAGACCCCGCAGACCCCGCAGAAGTTGCTTTATATGGACAATTTAACTTCTATTTCCATTATCCACCCCCCACCCATAAAAGTATGTCAGATGTGTTAATTTTATTTCTTAGTCTTACTTTCTTCACAGTTTGTTTGGTTTTTTTTTTAAACTTTCTTTGACAGCTTATAAAAATACCCTTCGAAATAAACTTCGAAAGTAGCGTCAATGGGACGTAAAATTTTGTTTTATAACGATTCAATTATGAATTTTAGAAAGTACCATACAGAAATTAGAAAGATAACGTCCCTCAAATCTTTTTTTACCATTTGTCATTATTTTAATTATTTTTCATTCTATTTTTCCAAATATTTAATTATATCCGGTTAGAATAATCTACAACGGGCTGAATAAATTCGGCTTGAATGCATTTTCATTGATAAAACTGTGTTAATCTTGTAACATAATCTAATATCATTTATTTCTATGAAACAACTGATCTTTTCACTCTTTTTTTAAGCGTTTTGTTCGGTGTTTTTATGGCGCACTGCCTTCCATCCTCTGTAAAATGATCTGAGCCATGTTTTTTTTTTTTTTTTTCCTATTTCTTTTCGAGCATCAGACTGAATCTTGCCGCATTATTATTTCATCCATCCTATCGTATGGCCTGGATCCCTTCACGGGATAGACAGGGTGGGGGCAAGGAAAAGAAAAAAGGAAAAGAAAAAGACGCGCAGCGTTCATCCAATCCCTCCGCTGGCACCTGTTTTCTTCTGGCTCCGGCGCGACAAGCACAAAAAAACAAAAAAACCAAACCTAAATGATAGTTTAAAATATTCATCGTGGAGACTGCTCATCTCTTATGCGCGCAGACGATCCGCGACTCCGGTTTCAGCTTCTCCAGGTGGAAACCGCGCGTTTGCGCTTGGAGAGGTTTTGGAGAGGCTCGGTGGACGGAGACGGTGATCCGTGCGCGGATTGATTTCACTGTTGCAATCCACCCTGAAAAGAGTGTAACCGAACCTGGTGCCGTCACCTCTAAATATTACACGAGTTTTGTCCACCTATAGTTATCGGCCCCATCAACAGCAGGTAAATGAACTCCCGGCTGGCCATATGAGAAGAGTTGGTCTATTTAGGGCATCTTTAAAAGACCACCACTCACTTCAGTTTAAAGCAGGAGCCCCTCTAGGATGATGATGATGAGGAGGAGGATGAAAACCGAGGCCCCCGGAGGCCCCCCCCGAGGACACCGAGCCATCACCAGGTTGTATGATTTTAAAGCGTTTAACGAAAGAGGATAGATATATGTATAAATGTCGTCTTACCAAATAAAACCACCCCACTAAAGGTATTTTCCTGCTTTTTTGTTCTCGCGTGTCACGCAATCTGCACGCACACACGCGGAATCTAGTGTGCGGGCTTTAAATGCGGTGTTTGATAATCATTAGCCATCTGGACGTGGTCATTTGATCCTGCAGCATCCCGACCCGAGAACTGCAACCTCAACAGCATCAGCCGACTCAAACTAATCCCGGAATGATGGGGGGTGGGACTGGGGAGGGAGAGGGGGGAGGCTGGAAAAAGATAGATGTGAGCCCTGGTATAATATCTGATAAAGCAGTACGAGTCACGTTATAGAGGACATTATCTATCTAATGCAGTTTAATGGTAAAGTCCATAAAGGGGGAGATATGGAATATAAATGGCAGGTTAATTCATACTTTATGCTATTTTACAGGAGACGGTGTGCGGTCTGCCGGTAAATCTATTGATCTGTACATAAACCACGGGCCTGCAGGCCTCCTCTGTGTTCGGCCTTTTAAAGTTAAAAAAAACGAGACAGAAAATGTGTGTGAGGCATTTTAATAGACCTCCATAAATAGTGAATTGCAGCAAACCTCTAAATTGCAGCATTAGGACAAAAATATATAATTGTACAACAAGAAATTTATCAAAAATAAACACTAAATTCGTCTAAAATGGACATGAGGACGAAATTACGATATTTTTTAAGTTGTCATTCTATGTGGGTGAGATTTAGAGATGCAATATGTGATATGTTGATTTTTTTTATTATTATTATAGCTATAGAATATCAAGTGATGTGGATACCGAGACTCTTTGGGACAGTCTGAACGGGGGGGTGGCCCGATTTATTCCCAATGAAATCGTTTAATCCGGTGGGACAAAAACCAATCATCCGCTCAGATTGCGGCAGTGGGTGCGTCAAAGACAGCACCGCGTTAGCGGTCGCTTCTATATCCATCCGCACAGAGCCAGGTGTACCCGAGGCCGTGAACATGCACAGCCTTCACGTAGAGAAACCAGCGGGCTGTTTGGATTGCTATTCTGGTGCCGGTGGGATGATTGAGATCTGTGTTTCTGTGTTTTAATGTCCCGGGACTCGCAGCCTAAACCAGGTGAAGGGACTCGAGGTGAAGCTGCTTCTAGAATAACTCCCACTGTAAAAAATACAGGTACGCAACCGGTACGATTTGAACCAGGTTTTAGTACCTTTAATGTGTCACATTTAAATTACTTGAAGGCCGATTTAAAAGTGCTCATTTGAATTGCAGTTAAAATTGTATGAACGCAAAATAAGTTTAACAATCGCATAATTTTCAGCAGGAAGCTGAAACTCGCTCCGTTGTGCGTCTGCGCCTTTAAAAAAGGTGCTCAGAGCACCTTTCCTTTTCCCAGTGTGCAGTTTGGACGCGCAGGTAAAAAGGGAGGGAGTTGGGACGCGGAGAGAGAGAGAGAGAGAGAGAGAGAGAGAGAGAGAGAGAGAGAGAGAGAGAGAGAGAGAGAGAGAGAGAGAGAGAGAGAGAGAGAGAGAGAGAGAGAGAGAGAGAGAGAGAGAGAGAGAGAGAGAGAGAGAGAGAGAGAGAGAGAGAGAGAGAGAGAGACGGTAGGAGAGGAGAAGAGAGGAGAGGAGAGGAGAGGAGAAGAGAGGAGAGGAGAGCGGGGCTGAAATTGACATTTGATACTCAGGAAGTTCACGCCGCCGCTTGGATTTCTTTTGTTTCATTGTAATTCTGCAGTCCTGCTGCGGGCAACCCGGACCGGAGGCTTGAGTCGCCTCAGCGTTGTTTAACAGAGGAACTCTTAAAGATAATAATGGGTTTGAGGACTAAAATGTCTGATGGGCCCGTCCGCAGCGCAGTTTGTAGCTTCAGGTATGGCGCACAGCGGTGGACTCCGAGGAAGGTATGACCTGCACTTTATATATTTCATTTTAAAAAGAATTCTAGTTCGAACGGTAATTCAATGTTTTTTTTTGCGTCTTTTAATTAAAACCATGAGAGAAAAGGGTGAAGAAGAAAAAAACATTCGCCTGATATTTAGAAGTGATGGCGCTGGGTTTGGTTGAAAAGAGGAGAGGTAAGCGAAAAAATTCTGAAATGATGTTAAGACTCCGTCTAAAATATTGTTTAAAAAAAACAGCAACTAGGTGCTCTGTTCGGGTCAAAAATGTCTCAAGTGGAATTAGACCATTTAGGCCAAAAAATAGCAAATAAAAAAAATAAATCCAAAGCATCAACAGCGAGCTTGATCCGAAACACGGATTTGTTTGGAACGAATCCATATAACACACTAGTCCATTAGTATTACCTTTAAATAAAACGTTATAACCTTACTTTTAATATATTTATTTCTCATCAAGGTATTCGGTTGCGTTTTATTCACGTTGCACCTGCTTTATTCGGATACCAGGGAATAAGCTTGAGTTGCGTTCAGGAGTCTAATCCTGTGGATTACAACTGAGTTTGGCATCTTGTATTTTTACACTCAACCAGCAGAAGATGTAGAAAACTTTATGGAAAAATTCCATAAATAAATAAGCAAAAAACAAAAACAAAACAAAACAATAATTTATATTTAACTGCCACAGCATTGTATGATCATAAATTAACGTACTGCCACATTTCCAAACAGAAAATCACAAATGGATTTAAATTTTATTTATTTATTTATTCTAGAGGATTATTTATTTATTTATTTATTTATTTTTAATTGCACACAGTCGCGTAGTAGCTGTCAGGTTGGATGACTGACAGAGCGTTGAAATCGTGCTGCGGGACTTAGGTGATAAATCCTCCTGAAATACCCGTGAAGTTGAGGACTTGTAGACTCCATATTCAGACAAATGCGATTAACTGAAGGGGCTTTGGAGCTGCTCCGAATTAACCGTGGCGGAGACAAAAGACGGGGCCGTGCTGCGTAATGCTCACATTTTAGCAGAATGAATAAAGAAATGAAATAAAGCTTCATATTCTCTGAGCATCTTTTAAATATTTTGTTCTTTACATCTCAGTATTCTCACATGAACTGATTTTATGGCTACTTTTGCGCAAATTCCTTTTAAAATTGATGCCAGTGTTGTTGTTTATTCGGGGAGTAGATTAAGGTCTTCAAAATTTGAATGAAAGCCAATAATTACTGGTAAAAACCTCAAAAAAAAATATTCCCATCAGCTCCATTGATTATTTTCTAAATTATCTTCATGGAAAAAAAAAAAAGGGTGGGTCCGGTTTATCCAGGCTGAGGCGGATGGAGTCTGCCTTTTGACAGCAAGCATTGATGGCTTTGTGATGTATTGAACAAATGACAATCCAATAAAATCTAGTATTTACTGGAGGATTAAAGAATAGATCCGCAGGAAGAAGCTTGGTTAGAAATATTATTATAATCTCATCTATCAGTCAGTAGATCAATAAAATACAAACCTGTTTAAACCACATAATGATTGGGTTCATGGTGATTGTTATGCAGAAGCATGACAAAAAAAAAAAGAAAATCCAAAATGAAACTCCAGTCCAAACTAATTAAGGAATGGACAAATAAGGCATGAGCAAACCTTTGAAGGACACAGGTTCTTTTTGACTTGGCTTTTTAGTGGTATTGATTTCTCCAGGAAATGGCAATGGGAGTCTTGCTCAGGGAGCCATTTGGGCGTCTGAAGAATCACTTAGTACATGGTTTGATTGCTGGAATCAATGGAAGCTGCGCACACTGCAGGGCCCCAGTGTGAGGGAGCTAATGGCCGAAGCAAGGGTGGGGCGACTGATGACGGTTAGCCCCTCCGGTTCAGATTATCTGCAGGGCAGAAACGTTTTTGATGACAGGTTGAAGGTCAGGATGGAGCGAGCGGGCTAATATTGTGTTTCATAACTTCTGTGGACTTTCTTACTGAATGAGAGGCAGAAAAAAAGTCTTGCATGCTCATTGGAAAAAGCATTTTTAAGATGTTGGAAGTCGTGTCAGACTGTGATGGCAGCCATTTTCTGGGATTGGTGGTTCCTTGGAAGCCTTCACCAGTTCTAATCACAACCCAGCCGCCAAGGAGCTGATAGATTTCATTAGATGAGAGTGAATTGACTACTATTGTGAGAAAAAGCTTGCAGTATAGACAAACAACAAGTTTATCTTTGTTGCTGCAGTTTTGCGTCATTCATTCTCCAAAGGTTATCGCGTAAAGAATGGGGCCGAATGTCTCCGTTCTGCAGCTACAAAGATTGTCGATGGGAAGACGTAACGATGCTAAAATAAAGATGAATTCTGAGCTCGAGTTTTGGGAGTCACCGTTTGGATGCCTCGGTTTAAAAGTCAGGATGTATAAAGGATATCTGGAAACACTACCTTTTCCCCAACCGAGCATGTGGAGTTCATGAAATAGTTTATTTTCTGTTGTGTCTTAGCAGATACAGTAGAGTCCTTTAGAACCATTTTATCAGCTGCATGAAAAATGGCGGTTCTATTCCTGAGTTATCACATTTTGTTGAGGCCGTACCAAATTGCAATGAAAAAATCATCACTTTTACTAATTCATTGTAGGATGCATTGGTAGTCTCTGGTCATTCAAAGGTAATATTGGGCAGTAATCTCTTAAATTACCTTATCGTTATATCAGGAGCACTCTACATCATGACTGGTCACTAATCACTTCAGACGTTGACAAAATAAATGCTTATTTAGATGCAAGAGCAGAGTAGTAACCTATTTAGTCAGCTGTCAAGCTTAAGGCTCCATTCTCAGAAACATAAAAACAGCAGTTTGTGCGATTAGCCAATTAGCTGAGGATGTTGTCTTCACTCCTAAGACCCAACCAGACTTAAATTTAGCCTCCCAGTTTGAGACACAGTAGCCTTTGACCTTTTACTCAGAGTGTGCATCCTCCCTCTGCAGTGCAGTTGATCTCCGGTCAAGTCACGTCACCGTGGCGCCCTTAAACGTATTGAAGGTTGCGGATGCTCATTTTCCGTTGCACATAATTTCTACTCTTGCTCTCACATCTCTGTCCCTCCTCTCCCCTCCAGGTTGTTGGTCTTGCTCTCCTCCCCGGGCTTCTGGGGAGATCTGGTTTGCATAGTTTTGTTTCGCTGGCTCGACTGCCCTCGCTTACCGATGCGTCGATGGGTGATAATGACTCCTGTTCTGTGTATGGCACTGGTAGAATTCACTGTGAGAGCTCACTATCAGTGAATTACCATAGGGCCATAAACAGAGCAGAGAAAGAACCACTTGATGATGCCCTTCCATGGTGGCTTACTGTCTCTGTGCTTGTGGGTGTGGTGAATGTGATGTAATGCCTCTGGTGCAGTTGCACGAACTGCACACGTCTCGCCGGACGCTTCCACATCCCTCTGTTTCCATCCGCCTCCATTGGAAAAGATGCTTGTATTTCCATGCTCTGTCCACTTCTTTGCCCATTTTGGCACTAGCACATTTTTGCTTCTGTATATATACTTTGAGCAATTATGTGTAGTGCCAATATGGGACAAGACAGACTTACATCACTTCAGCAGAATTGTGGATTGTAATCTGTGTTAACTGCTCTTGATTGACCTTTGAGTTCTCTTCACTGTCCTCCATGTGAATTCTCCTTTCAACTGTCCTCTTGTGAAATTAGGTCCTCAAAGAATCTTCAGTCAAAGTGCCACCAAGTTTTCAAGTCATGCTAACTCATCTCAACACAATCCCATTGGTAGGGCAATGCTAAGAATCCATGCATGGGATCCCCGGCGAGGGTCAGAAGAGGCGCAGCAGCTCCTTGTTGGTGTTTGGCAATGGTAGAACTCACACTGGTGAGGTAGATGGATCCGGTGGTTCTAGACTTGCCAACTACCGCTTGAGAGCCTCCACCAGCTGAAAAACGCTACAGGGACAGATCAAGGCTTCCATCCCCAAGCGGAGAAACACCTCAAGGATGTTTTAGTCAGTGAGTGAGTGGCTGATGGTGGTGAAGGGTGGGGTGAAAGTCTGTTCCTCCCCTGCACACCCTGGCCTCAAAACTCCAGTGGCTCTTTTGTAATGGTAAGGGCAAAGATCGGACTTCTTGGGACGGACATCGGAAAGACTTTCAGGCAATCAAGTTAATCTAAAAAAAAAAGAAAGAGTCTGTGGATTTTGCTTCTTTTACCTGGTTTATCCAGGGACAGGCTCCGGGGACACTTGAAGGTCATTTTACCATACTCTAAAATAATGGGTATTTATCTGAAATGACCAATAATGAAGATAACCATCACTTGCAGCCCTGCATATTTTCTCCTGTGATAAAAGATTCTTCTGTTAATCACTCTCGTCTCTGGGTCTGACCGGTCCAGTCATATAAAGGTTCAGCTATTCTGCCTCCAGTCACCCATCGGGGGCTTTCTCTCCTTAGCTTTGTGGCATAATTGGCAAACTGTTCAGTGTCACCTTACCCCCCTCTCTCTCTTTCAATGCAGCCTTTTTCCATCCTTCCTCACAAACAAGGAAGGGAAGAGAAAGAGGGGGAGTTTTTCCTCGTATGTTGGCTGGTCCGTTGGACAACACGACTCAAAAAGCTGCTGCATACTGAGCTCCATATATCTGGGTCAGGGACTGGTAATGTAGGTGACGGGGGGATCTGGGGATTAAAACCTCTTTATCTGCCTTTGCATAAATCCTGCTTCATAGCCTACACTTTAGCTAATATGGTTTGAATTGTCACCGGTTTGCTTGCAGGCTAGCTACAGTATGTTCGATCTATGCTGATGATGAACTGATGTTGGTTCTGTGTCGGCCATAAAAACAGAATGATGAGTGCTGAGATTGAAGAGATGCACAATCTAAGAGTGGTCTTATTCACTGCACAACTGATTTGGTCTAACTGTTGGTGTGTCTCATGCTGCAGAACATATCACACACATATGACTTGGATTTAGTGTTTACATGTAACGCACATGGAGTGTGAGGGGTGAACAATATTCTCTGTTTGTCCTGTGTGCACTTGTCGACTTTTAAAATACGAATTCTCTTATCAGTGATGCAAATAAACACTTTCAAAAGACCGATCCATGTGTCAGACTCCCTCCTAACGATCCTCTCTGCAGCAAAGTGCATTGTGGGATAACCTTTGTCAATGCAGGGCCTTCTCCAGATGGGTCGAGCAGCTCAGGTTACACCGCATTTTTCAGTGCCCCCCTCTATCCCAAAGCTCCCTCGGCCCCTTTCTCCACATCTCTCACACACACACGGGAACACACACACACACGGGAACACACACACACACACACACACACACACACACACACACACACATTTTCCTTGCTGGGCAGTCAGACTGAAACAGTGCTCCACCTGTGTTCTAATGCAGACTGCAGAGCATTAGTGAAATGAGATTATCATCATTCTTACACAGCGTCTGGGCTGGAGGTGGAGAGGGGTGTGAGCTGAGAAGGTGAGGATGGCATTATTAGACTATCAGACTGCATTATGGGGTAAGATGCTTGATCGGTGACATGCGCCGATGCTCGGGGAAGCTCTGCACGGGGCCCAACGGGTCAAACGCGGGTCAGCGGTAGTGAGATATAATAATTAAACACTGACAAGATCTACAAATATTCATCTTTGAGGAACAGCGTTTCAATTTTGCAGCTCACACAGTCCATTTTCTTGTATGTGCTGACCTTACGTTCAGGAGGAAGGGGAAGAGATTATCACTTGTTAGAGCAAGCGAGGGGCTTGGACACAATTTGTACATGTGTGTGTGCATGGAGGGGGTGTAGGGCCTGGGATGCGCGTATTAAGAAACGATTAGTAGAGATTAAAGCTCTGCCCTGGAGTCTGCCTGCACTCCAGGCAACAAGTATGACCAACGCCTCACATCTCAGGCCTGCAGTGACCCCCGCAGGGCCAGGACACTGAAGTTGCGGCTACATCTTGTCCACAGGCGATCAATAGCGCTACCCAGTGATCTTCCAGCCCTTTAAAACATATTGCCTCTAGGACGGAGTGCACTTACTCACTCCGCAGGCCGACCGCCGCCTGTGTTGGACGGTTTTAACGACATCCAATCAGGTTCAAAGTCAGTGGGATGGGCGTGATGATTGGAGGATCGCACTGCGGCGTGGTGCACAGTGATGTAACCTGGAACAGTGTCACGCAATGCAGCACGCGTTTCCAGATCGGGAGCCGGTGCAGGTTAAAACACATTTTAACCCAGAATATTACAAAAATAACTCATGTTTTAACAATGGTTTCCTGTCTTTTCTGTGAGTGTTTGTAAGAACGATAAAATGACTCTGATGAGAATAAACTGGGAAAATGTCTACCGCACATTTCGCAACAAATATGAACCCCGTTCGGCCTCCCATGAAGGCGTGAAACAATGCACCTCAAACCCCCCCCCCCCGTGTGTTTCATTCATACATTCATCAGCACAAAGAAACAGACGCACCTGTTTGATCATTAGAAAGAGAAGAAATGACAGGAAGAGATAAAACATCACCAGGATAGCGGTAAGTAGATAAACTGGCAGTCCTCAAGATACAAATTGCTTCCAAGAGGTTGCTGATAAGCTGAATTATTCGCAAGTCATTATTTATTAAATTTCGATCTATAATTGCCATTTGAGATCATTTAACTGCCATTACTACAGTACTCTAAATATGGAAGTACCATTCCCTAAGACTTATCAGAAAAAATTACAGGACACAAAAACAACACATAACAAAACTAAATACAGGTACAGGTCATTTCGAGTTAAGACTTTCTCAATCATACTTCAGTTTTAGAATTAAATGCACAAAAATAAGGTTTACATCATTTCACTCAAATTTACATCTGTCCGCCAAATAATTAGACTTTGAAAATCACTACAAGACTGTTAAAAGCACATATCATGTTACTGTGCAATGAATAAGAATAAAAACATATATAAAAATATGCACATATAGTTCCAATATCTACCATAAAGCGTCACGTGATTCATGCAATTATTTGAATTCAGATTAGTTACGGCAGACTTTTGTTCCTTTAATTTAATCATTCAAGAGAAGAAGTAAACACTTCAAGGAACTCTCACAGTTTTTAAGCGCATCCAACATGTGTGTGAAAATAGGCTGGAGTGGAAAAACAGTTTATAGTCGAACATGGCGGCGTGCGTTTTGTTTCTCCAAAAGTTGCATGTTCGTAAGTTGAGGACTACCTGTACTTTACACTGTATACTGGTGCAGGCTAATATGACAACCTTAGCTACGTGGCTAGGCAAGGTCATTTATCAGTTCGGCATTATTTTATAATTAATTCACAAGCATTATTTGCAAAAGGATTCTGTTGGGCCACAGAAAAGCAAGTTAGGAGTAAATTTAGGTATTAGTGGCATCCGAGAGATACAAAACATTCACCACCCAATAGCAGAATGAAGGATCCCTACTACTACGGAAGGTCACCTACAAATAAAATAAAAGCAAGCATTAATATAAGAACCCTAAATAATAATTAGGGACAAAATAAAAATGATAAACCACATCTTTTATGTGGTTTACTACTATTTTTAATTAGAAACATCTGATGGCAGAGCCGATTCTTTGGTGTTCTTGTCTCACACAGGGAATCCAATTAAAAAATTGCTGAAAGAAGAAAGAAAGAAAAGTAAAGAAGACGGGGCGTTTGTTTTCCCCATCCATTCCAATTCAACCTGATCGGGCTTTAATCAGGGGAGAACGGCGTACACACCGACGCCTCATAGATTAAAGCCCGGATGCATCTCCCTCTCTGTTCTGCTCTGCAACAGAAGGGCCCGGGTAGCAAATCCCAGGCTTTAAAGCAGAGGAGGTTCAGGCAGCTTATGATGTAATCACAGCCCTGTCTGTCATGGCAGGGAGGGTGGAGGAGCGGGGGCGGCGTTCGCCGTTGAGGAAGACGGTGGTTATCAGGTTTTTGCGGCAACTAAGATATACAACAAATATTTTTGTAGAAGTACCGTCGTGGAATGGCGAGCATTCTGCCCCACTCCACCCTGCCTCCGGGACACTTGTTGCGTCGTCCCAGTTGTGGTATTCATGCAGATACTAATTTCCTCCCCCCAGGCTTTCTGCTTTTTAACAGGGTATGAAGTCAGTTTATTTGCTGAATCTTGCTGACAAAATTTATAAATCCAGATCCATCACAACACCATAACGATAAATATCAGGTTTTAAGAGCTGCTCTAATCACATTCTATGGATCCATACAACCATGTTGAAACAGTACAAATGTAATGAAGACAGAAACCAAGTGAATAGTGAACAGCAGCCACTTTATTGAGCTTAATTTTTGTTTTTAAAAACAGTGGTGAAAGATGAACCTGTTACAGCTGCATCGACCTATGTGGATTAGTGGCAAGTCTGGTTTTTTATTCTTTTTCCCAATGACATGCTTTTCTTGATTTTTACAACACAAACACTGCAGCGCCCATCAGAGCGCGACTAAAATTCCTGTGATTTCCCGTGATGGATGAACGAATAGGGTGCTCTTATCTGTGCGCCTTAAATAAATAGATTTGATAGACAAAAACGGTAGTCAGCAGTAGCACAAAGAACACCTAGATGTATATCCTGAGTCTTCACAAATCATGGCGTGTGCGTGATTTTAGTTAAAAAGCATAGTGCGGATGTGGGTTTGTGGGGAGGATAGAAAAAAATGAAAGGTTACTTAACATTGTATTTCAGCTCAGGTTCTCTGTACTAAGAGCTGCGGTAGAAAGAATCGCGAGCTAATAGGTGGGAAAACACAGGAGTCATCTGTGAATGCGGCACCCGATTAGATGTATCCCAAAAGCCAGACAAAGTACAAAGACGAACAGTGGAACAGTGACCGTCACACAGTCTGGGTGAAGCAGTGGTGGCTTTTCTCCTGGGGCTTTTTGGTTCATCTAATGTTTTAAGCAAAGGCTGACTGTAAAGAAATAAATACTAAATAGTCAATATCACAGCTAAGAAAAAACAAAACAGAACAAAAAGCTAAAGGGGAGAAACATCACCAGAAGCAATATCTTTACACAGTAAACACAGTTCATTATTAACTCACTTTCACGTCCCCTGCAGATGTACATTAAAAATATATTTGACACTGTACACGGCACGATGTTCTTACGGTATGAGCCGTAAGAACGAAGCTCCGGGTGGGGTGGGTTTGGATGGAGGGGGAGGGGCGGAGTCATTGCCATTTTCTCCTTCCGGAGACGTAAACGTCACTGCTCCAACGTCACGACCTCCACCGCCTGGCCGTCCAGCGTGACAGTGTTGTCTATGCGTGTGGCGACCGGTGCCATGGCGACCTGGACAGGCCGGTTTCCCTGGGCCAGGCTGGTCACCACAGTCTGGTACATGCTAACCGGGATCTGGACGAGACCTGAGGCGGGGACAAAGTTTGTTTCACTGTAGATGTGGGGATCTGTGACGTCACTTTTTAGATCTTTTCATATAAATTTTTAAAAATCATTATAATTGATAATAAAAATGATCATAACGGCAACCCTCACGACAGCCATGCTATAGAAACAGCATTGCTGAACAAAGGTCCAATTGAAAGATCTCCGCTTGCATCCCCCTTGCCCAGTGTGTGTTTGTGTGTGTCCTTCTGTAGGGATTAATGCTGCAGTCACGTGGGGCCCCCGGTGCCCCACCCTGCAAGCTGTCAGTGTCACAAGCAGGCAAGAAGGTCAGTCTGTGGAATGGTAGCGGCTCATGCCCCACTCCCATTTCTGTGAACGGAGATGTACTGAACGCACCGAACAGACGCGACTGTGACTCCCTCTCAAATACATGACGCTGATTCAGAGGCTGCCTTAGAATCAATTCATATTTTGAGTTTTAGAAAAAAAATAAAAAATCGTCCTTTTGTCCATGTTAGCTTGTAATTGCAGGTCTTCTAATGTGGCCCTTGCTAAGCCCACTCTCCAGTGATTTGTGACAGGGTTAAGTCTTGCTGATGCAGGTAATTGTGTTGGCAGTGATTATGGTGGAGGGCTTAGTGAACAGGGCACAGGCCTGGCATAGTGACATACAGACACAGTGCAGTTACTGAGTGAAGGGCCTCATTCAGCCACTCCAACGTAGTTATTCAGACTTTAAGGGCCTTGTCTGGTGCGGTCGGGCGTATACATTAGTGTGTGTGTGTGTGTGTGTCAGGAAAGGCTTGCTACACAAGCCAATCAGCAGTGTCTGGGTCAGTGTACTTCAAACGGAGCTCGGCACTCCTGTGCAGCACTACAGTGATTAGCTAAGGTCAATAGTGGGGGCTTTGGGAGCTCCATTAATTGTATATACATGAGTGATTGGAGCCAAATGGCTCTCTATGCTTTAGGACGACGTCAAGTAACAAAGGCTGGATGTTTCTGGTGGATGTTTGTGTGTGAAACAGCAAACAAACAGAATGCATTTGCTTTTTTTATTGTTTTTATGTTATGTCAGGTAAAAAAAAAATCAGCCACCGATTGGCAACAAAGTGTTGAATTGAAACGAAGAACCAAAGATCTTGGAGAAAATCAGAGGAGATCGTAATTGTGCTTATTTTTGCAAATGCAATACACGGCCAGCCAGGGTTGGTGCTCGTGTCCGGGCTTCAGATTTGTTCCTCTGATGATTTAAACTTGAATAAGTCTCAGGTACAGTCCTCAGGGTGAAATTTAGCGTCAAAACTATCCAATAAGAATGCCAGGATGTCACTACAAACTGGTCCAGGCCCAGCAGATACACGCCGCCACAGTGGTGCAATGCAGAAAGCATGTAAAGGCTGCTGACAATAGAGGACAGACGCTAACGTGTCATTAAAAGAAGGCAGCATTGCTACAAGACGCGACCAACTTCCACCATCTGTCACATCAGCACAGAGTAGATTAAAGTGCTGGAGCTCAGAAGTCTCACCGCAGCGCTGATCAAGGGAGGCTTACACTTAGTAAGGCTAATTAGAAATGCCATTGGCTGGAGAACACACACAAGTACCAATTATTCTAGATGCAATGACGACACCGGCCGGGCTTTGGTTTATAACGCTGTGGAAGTGGACTGATGGGTCCTTCTGTTATTCCACAAACCATCATAAAGTCTCAGCATTGGCTGATCTCTACATTGACCTTAAACTAGATGGTATACGCAGTCAGTGAACGTTTTCTCTTTCACGCCTGATGACATCCCAGCTGAATATATACCTGTGGCATCTTGAACCCCCGCCAGCGCCCCAACAGTAGCTGCTGTCTCCGCCAGGACAATCTGCCCTCCGCCTTGTAGGGTGGCCTCTGCCAATGTCGCTACGGCGTGGGCTGCTGCCTCGCTGCAACACACACAAATGCATCAGATATACTGTACAGCATAGACGCACACACACCCACAACCACACAGAGAGACAGATGCACACAGTCTGCTCACAAAGATGAAGGTTATTAGAGGGATGTGGGGTGAAGACGTGGGAGTGTGTGTGAGCTTTAAGAGGCTTTTCCTAGTCTGGATTTATGGAGAATCTGTCACATCTCCCTCAAGGCCAGGTGCTACGGTCCAATAAAGCAGTTTCATTAACCAGGCGTATCCAGTGGAATTATCAGGAGCCTATTACCACACCGGCTTCGTTATGAACAGTGGATTGGTTTATAATCACATCTTAAATTGAATAGAGGAGAGCACAGATACAGGTAGTACGTTTGCACTATATGTGGATGACACTCTACTGAAAGTTGGAGGTGCTGAAAGAAAATTCACATAAAATAAGTGAGATATTGAATTTTGGTTATTTATGATTATTTTTACGTCCATCTGTAAAACTTTTGTGCCACCAGGGCAATAATCACAGGGCTTTAATCATTGTGTTTCACAGTCGATGAATTCCGCACTGCAAAACTTTGTCGCTTTGGCGACAGTCAACACAGCAGAAAAGATGGCAAAAAAAAAAAAAAAAGCTTTACTCTCCCTCTGGAGTTGGAAAACAGAGACAAAATGTTCCAGAGCTTGTGGAACAGAGAGCCCAGTGTAGCTTAGCGCAGGTAAACAGGAGAGGGGAGGGGAGAGGAAAGAGGACTCAGGTGGGCGCAGGTAACAAGCCCCAGTGGGACATACCCATACACATCTGAAATCATTGCCTCGACATGGCTGGCAGTCCAAAAAAAAAGAAGAAAAAAGACAAACTGTTATCAGCACCTCAGCAGGTTGGACTGATGAAATTAAATTTTTAGAACATTTACTCAAGAATGAACCATTTGTATCTAACACTAAAAGCCACAACAAAGGTGTACGGGATTTAGACGCTTCCCCTCAGATGGTTGTATTTTTGCAGCGTCAGTAGGTACCAGAACCCTCCGTGGGACACGGTTTAAGATCCTGAAGTAGATCCCTTCAGAATACGATCCTGTGTGTCTGATTTCCCTCCAGAAAAACCACAGAACAACAACAACCCTTGCACATAATTTACCACTACAGATCACTGCAATCAAGGCATTTGTTTCAGTCAACAGTGACATCATAAAACAACTCCTTCCAGATTCTGCACTTAATTCTAGAAATGCAGACTCTAAATGTTATTTCAGGCCTTTACTGACAAGTACATGACACCTGCATCACTGCTCCTACACGAGCAGCAGGCCAATTAATTAGATGTTGGAATAAGACGGAAAGCAGTTGACTCATCTCCAACGGACCCCCCCCCGGTGACCTGCTTTGACAGTCGTCCCATTTGTATCCAGTTTTTAGTGCTGCTTGAGTAAATGCAGATAGAGATTTCCGATATTTACTTTTTCTAAGAATCCGTGAGGACAGCTTAACACTAAAATCTATACGTTTGTATTTATTCTGGAGGTAAATTCTGTTGTAGTTTTTGACACTGACCTTCGCTCTTCCAAAAAAGCCAGAGACACTGAACTTAAATCGACTGGTCACTTTAAAAGCCTCGTTTCCCTGAATATCTCGCACCTTATTCGCTTCTTCAGTCCTCACCTGTTGAGAGCCATCGTGACGGTGGCTCCCTGTTGGATCTCCTGACTGGCGGCGACGGCAGCTTCGGCGAGGGACGCCACCGCCTGCGTGGCCTCTGAGGCCTGAGTGGTTTGGATTGTCATCTCTCCGCCCTGTAGCGTGGCCCAGCTCGGCTCCACCTGGAGATGAACAGCGAAAATAACTCAGTGTTGCAAAACTAACAGCTGTGTAAAAGTTGCTTTTGTGGAGTTAACTTGTAGTTTTCTAAGTGGTGCTGAACGGACAGCTCCCTATGAGTGCGCACCAAACACTGCACTAATTAGTAAATACTTGTCTACAATTAAAAAAAATGGTGAAATATGCATTTATGTCTTTGCATAAAAACACTTGGAGGGGTTCTGTGCAGGCGGATGTCACCTCTCCATCAGTCACCGTGGAATAGTTGACCTGCGCCACCGTCACGCCGGGCAGTTCGGAGGCATCCGCCAACGTTGCAACAGTGTGTCCCGTTCCGACCTGACAGAAAAAGGGAGCGTTGAACATCCATCACAGGACAATTCCAAGACAAACGTGCAATCTTCAACGAACGCGGCGACTAAAACGCACCTGGATGAGCGAAACCGTTCCGTCGGGGTTGTTGATTGTCTGCACCACGGTTTGCGAGGGCACGAGGTGAGCGAGGCTCTGCGCAGCAGTCAGGTGATGTTGTGTGGTGGTCGCCGTGGTCACTTGCTGGTCTTCGAACGCATATAGCAGATCCTCGCGGCCGTGCTGCTTGTAGCAGTTCTTCACGATGGTCCGCAACGCCTGCGTCCAGGACACCTTGGGACACAGGAACACGAGCTTATAAAGGAAGTGCTGGTATAGATTGATTTAAAAATGGCTGACCTTGAACACAATATTGCAGATTTTAGAGGAAGTAGCGGTACATGGAGGTAGGAAAAGATGAGGTAAAGCCATCTCTCACTGCAGAGATAGACAAAGTGTGACATCATCGCTTCTCTCACCCGCTGTTTCTGCTCCTCTGTGCGAACGTCGCTGCGGACGTTGGCCCATGGGATGTCCTCAGGCCACCACACCGGCTTGCAGCTCTCCTTCCCCCAGCCGGGCTTCCCTCGGCCCGTCGAGTACTTCAGCATCTCCGGGATGAACGCTCGCAGCTGGGCCTGCAGCACACAGCATGGATGCAAGGAGTTAAAAGATGATGCAGACGCCAAAAACCTTCAAGGGAAAAGCTGCAGCGTCTCATTCACACACATGCACGCCCTTGAACAGATAGCAGGAGGTGCAAATCGATCGTGTACTTGCTCCCAGCTGCCAATGTGGCCAAGACCTGCAAATAGAAACAGGCTTTCTAAAAAGGAGGACGATGTGATCGCGTTCATTAACAGACCAATCTATGGCTGTGGCTCCGGCCTGATGCGTCTGACAAACACTAAGGAACACGAGTGGCTGATCTGACCCCATCCAAGTCAAGGGTCCAGGGGTCTCAGCGGCGGCAACAATGTGGACAAACTGCTTGACTTTGCCTAAAAAAAAAAAGGGGGGGGGAATCAATGTGGAATAAAAACCTCAGATTAACTTTGATCACGCGTGACAAATGCTACTTCATGGACGTGGGTGGAGGCTGTAGTTATATCGTTACGGAAGAGTGACTGGATCAATGCGAGCTTGTCAGCTGTAATAGAGGGCACTATTCACAAGCAATAAAGCCAAGGAGCCAGGCTTCATTAGTGAAAGTCATTGTTGGTGCAATTGTGGGCCGGCAGCTTTGTCTGGGACTTAAAGGACATAAAGTGACAAGTAAATTCTTTAAATGGGTCTGAACCACCTGGATTGCTCAGACTCTTGAGATTTTATTCCATTCAGCACAGAACTAGCTATATTATATAGTAAGGACAACAGTCCAGTCCATGTTGTGTCTCAAAGAAGGGACTGAGTACATCTAACCTGACTAGCACATTATTGATCATTTATCAGCGTACGTACTTCAGTGAGTGGAGTGTGATTGTACTCATCGTCACGTCGACAAGCACAACACTCATCAACAGGCCGGGTGGGGTTTAGTACCGATGTCCTCAGCGTCCTGGTAATATCCAAGCATTGCCAAGGATTATGTTGCACAATGAGGCACAGCAGCGTCTGCCTGCCTTGACATCATGAGCTAAATTTGGTTCCGAAGGGAAATAAATCCCTCCCTCCTATGCCCCTTAGACCCCTTGTTTCTAACTCACGGTTGCAAACCAGTTCCTTTGTGCATCACGAAGATGCGAGAAACTGGATCCTGATTTTAAAAAAAAGGTTTGTCTGTACTTTTGGACATCTTCAGAAGGACAGAGGTTGCGGTAGAGATGCTCTACCAGAACAACTTGGATAATAAGTACCAAAAGGATGCTTGCATCTCCACCTGTGGCTGGTCCATGTGTGAATGTATTTAGATGCATGCGCGCTAGGCCAGATGGCCTAATTACAGTGGCGAGTGAGTTAAATGGCATGTTGTCCTTGTACCCACAACCCCATCCCCACAATCCTAATCCCCCAAGCAATGGTCCAATCAGCATGCAGGAAGGCGGCTATATTGTCGGGTCCCTCGCCCTAACAAGGATAGGGGGTAATTATGTGCTCAGGCTAGACCTGGGATCACCTGCTACAGATGCTCCATAGATGAGACCGGGCTGTGGCCTCTGCCCGCGTCACTAAACCTCAGTTGGGATTTCTTCAGCCGCCTAAAACCTACTACAGATGTCCCCACAGAAAACAATAAGGCCTTCCCGGTAAGGATTAGTAGTACTAACTCTCTGAATTAGCTCCCATTCATCCTTGAATTCTCTTTTCCATACTCGTCCATGTAAAGGTTGATAAATCATTCCCAAGGAAAATCCTGAGCCTGAAATTCTGCATATGCACACATCTAAAACCCCCCAGATCGAACTGTGGTTTGAGGAAAGCTGAGTGAGGCTATGGGTTACTTAATATAATCTCATGCTACAACCTGCAGAAAAACAAGCAGCAACTAACACTTGGCCTCTGCGGACGAATCCGGCCTGGGATTGGCTGCCGTGCTCCCAGGTTGGAGGCCCATCTCTGAGGGCCGCTGCCAATGCTTGCCATTCTGACGATGATCCAGAGAATGCGTGGGCAGCACTGGGAAGGAAGAGTAAACAAGCCGGATTCCCTCGGGCGACGACAGGACTGACTGCCGATGACACTAATGTTGCAGTAGTAGTCTAGTCTGGACAAACCTGTCAATGGCATCACGGCCCTTTTATAGACCCAGACGCTATTGATCAGATACTTTGTACTTTTATTATATTAAAAAAAAAGCATGAATCACACCAATAACATGAAACTGATGGATCTTTGAAAACACCATAAATCGAGTGTTTGTGTTTGAAATGCACTGATGCTCTTAGCAAACATAAAACTCATTTTGATTTTAATTTGTTGCCATGTGGCACCCTCTGCTGGATAAAATGTCACTTTTGCGGCTCACACAATCATTTTACTGTGAAGATTCGGAATGCAGAGCGAGTATGGAGCCTGACCTGGGTCATCTTGTCCACGGAGACTGGGATGCCATCGATGGTGAGAGGGGGCAGCTCTGACGAGAGCTCTCCGCCAGCCGGGGCATGTTCGGCCAGAGCGTTCTCCAGATCCTCCAGCATCAAGCCTTTGTACTTCCTTACCTGGAGGATAGAAAGACAGATTTATTACAGTATTTCCGTTTAGAATATAGAAAACAAAGCTCTTAGATGATGCAGGAATGTTTTATGCATCAACGTCATAGCGTGTTTCAGAAATGAAGAGGCTGGAAAGTTGAATGGACACAAAGATGCTCAACCGGATTTTTAACGCTCACCACGTTCTCCAGCGGAGCAGCGCCAAACACCTTGAAAACAGGGTTTGGTTTGGAGGGGGAGATACACAGCACTATGGCCTGCTGGCCCACTCTGGTGGTATACTCATCTAAGGTGGCTCGCAGTTTCCTGAAAAAACACACACCAACACCATCCATTACATTGCGGTTCAGAATGAAAGTCATAAAGTGCGATGTCAAGCCTGTTTGAGACTGATCAACAACCTCAAGTGCTCAAATCTTTTTTATCGTTCACAGGAGGGGCGACTGAACCCACCTGAGCAAACGAGTCTGTTGCCTCTTGCGGATAGATGGGTTAGATTCGAAGATGTGAGGCCTCTTTCTTTTCTTACCAGTTGCAACAGCTGCAGCGGCAGCCATTCCTACGGGCCCTGAGAGAAAGAATGAACCAGTGTGATTTTCTAAAAAATGTAGAAGTTCCAGCAGTCAGGGGGAATAGTAAGTACATTACATTAATTACTGTTTCTTCTTAGTATTTATTGTGAATGTAAGGTTTATACGGACGTTTTTAGTCGATCTATTTAATTTGATTAAAAAAAGAGAAAAGTTTAAAATTGACCCATTTGACAGTTTGTCCACAAATCAGCTCACTGACACTACCTGGTGTTCAAAAAGAAGCATGACATGGAACACAGGCACCTTCAGATGGATGACCGGAATAATAGAACTCAAATGTTGAGGGTCTTATTCGTTTAGATCAAACCACCATATTGTTTTCATCAGAAAGAGGACGCAGTTAACCCAACTAGTGTAAACAAAAGTATATCCAAATGTCTGGACATACCTGCTGCAGCTAAGTGGGCAGTGACTTCATCTGTGCCAGCTGAGTTAAGGATGTCTGTGTCGTCATAAGGATCCTCATCGGGTGAGGAAGTTGAGTCTTCTTCAGCGCTCATCATGGACGCCTCGGTAAAGGTGGCCACATGTACCTAAGCACAAAGACGCGATCCATGCAGAACGGGTGAACAAGATATCACGGCACTCACATGTGAATGAGCTCTTCAGAACCTCACTAGAACTTGTGCAACCAAATCTCTACAGTTTAGCTACTATGCTTCACAGTGCACCTGCTGGACCTGTTGACTGACGGCGCTGGCCTCAATGGTGGTCATATGTTCTGTCTGGTGAACCATGTGCTCGTCCATTATCGACCACCTGGTTACACGGCTGAATCCACGGTACAATGACTGAGGAAGCAAACGGAAAAAGGGGATGGAGAATAACAATGTAAAAAATTATAAATTATATCATAAATGATAAAAATACTGTATATAAATAGGCCAAGGATGCAACTTCTTGTTGGATTGCACTGCAGAGGATGTCATACTATAGCATAGTGTCATTTAAAAGAAAAACTGTCCTGTTTGTTGTTACATAGTTGGTGACACAAGAGATGGATTTGCATGATGTTTAATGAAAACCTGACTGAATAGTATTGGTCCTGATTAAAAGGTGAATCAAGGACATTATCGTAATCTTATCTTATTATTATTATCTTATCTTAATTATCATAATCTTACCTCATAAACGAATAAATGGATAATTATTGAATTCATAGGGCCTATTATTCCTAGGCAGAAGCACGATTTCCCTTTAAATCTCATATCCAACATATTTTGAAACTGAAATTTATGATGGTTAGAAAAAGAAAGCGAGAAAATCTAAATGCAATTTATGGAAGTGTGTTGTGACTTTACAGTGTGGGGTTGGGATTCAATAAGGTCCAAATAAAACTTGAAAGCTCACATAAATATCATGCTTCACCTTGATTAGAACTGCAATAAACGCCAGTTTTTTTTACTTTCATCTGTTTAATAATGACTCACGTTAGGTAGCTCTTATATTCAATATTATCTGGACCTGATCTTTAAAAGGGGCAAGAAACAATTAAGTTTGTTAGTAATACAATGCAAAATGACAGATTAAGGGGGTGTAAATTCAGTCTTTAAATACATCCATACATGTGCTTCGACTGTGACAACATGAATTGTGTTGGTGCAATCAATGGCGCGACCAACGACTCCACAATAACATTCCTGTGTAATTGCATAAATGGCCTGCTATCAAGATAATTTCCCAGCTAGGAGGCATTGCTTTTATCCTGTATGAAGCATTTCTGCACAACAGCTCTAATGCTATAATGTTAGCAGACTCGCCGGGTCGGTTATGCTGCCAAACCAAACTAAGCTAGCAATGTCCTACATTTAGCTAATACGCTAGCTAGCGAACCGGTTAGCGTTATAGCTTCGGCTATCTGAATTATAGTTAATTATGTGCCAAAACCGCAGACGATAAATGTCGGCGTTGAACACGAATAATTTCTGTATAAAAAAAAGCAGGTAAACCTCGGTAACACAGAAGCTAGCGTGAAACCCGCGCAATACTAAACAAAACAGAGCGCAAAAAACAGGCCCAGCGGCCTGCGTCACATCCAAAGCTATTCTACTCTTTATTAGCTTGCTGCCGATTCGCGCCTACAACGTTATTCTCAACCAAAAAAAGACATATGTGCGTTATAACGCCTCTCCAGGCGACATCTAAACAATCTGCATCTATCACCCCCAACGCTGCCGGGTTCGATGATGCGGCTGCGCCGGGGCTGAAATAAATGGAGATTGCGCGGTAGGGCACTAACCTCAGAGCGGCTGCGCTACTTCGGGCCTGCGCGTACAGGGAGGATGGAGCCGAGCACTAATGGAGGACGGGGGAGAGCCAGCAGCACAGCGATAGACCACACACACAATACTGAGCTGTACTGGTGATGCCTTCAAGTGCTCCTCCCGAGCTTCAATCACCGCGTCCTTCCTGGCTACATTAGCACGCACAGCTGAAGCGGTTTCGGTTAAAAAACGCACGAAAAAAAAAATCTTAGCTTTAATTCTTTTAAGTTTTTATGTGAATGTAAGTGTCATGTGATTATGATTTTTTTTTTACAATACTTGGAAATCTCGATGATATGAATAAATTTAATGAAAACTGCAGTTTTTGTAAAGATGCGGCAACGTTTTAAAGAATAAAACATGATTTAAAAAGTGACCGAATGCTTATCCGCCTGAAATACATTACCCTGAAAAAGTATATTAAGTAGCTATTCACTTGTTATTGTTCGCATTTAAGTAACTTGCAAATCCTAATTTTCCTATTTTCAACCACAGGGATAACACCTTTCAATTTAATCAATGTGATGTTATTCGTACTGTTTTATTGTTTTTAATATTTCCGATTTTTTGAACGCCACATCAGACCTTATAAACCACGCCCTCTGGTACTCAGACTCTGAACTCCTTCGTGTAAATAATAAAAACGTTCATGTCGAGTTACTAATTGTGTTTCCCAAAAAGTAATGCAGAATCCTACATTTTGTGTTGACCTCTAAAAAAATTTCTTAACCCTTAAATAAAAAGCATCTCTTGGTGTTTGTCGAGCATCCTATTGCTGCTATGACCTGCTGCAAAGGAAGTGTTCAACCTCTGGCAGAATTCCTGAGGAATCTTAGCCCATTCCTTATCTGCAAAGGCCTCCAGTTCTGTAATATGCCTGTATCAACGTGCTGCAGCAGTCTTCATCAAATCCCAGTGGAGATTCCAGTCAGATGACCGTGACAGCCTTTCAATGATGTTTCAGGACTTGTGAAACCAAGCCTTGGTAGATTTTAAAATATGTTTGTGGGATCTAGTCATCTTAGGAATGTTCAATTATCCCAAAGGGTCAGCTTCCTCACTGATGGTAAGATAGTCTCCTCCTGGGTCTACTATTATGTATAATAAAAATAAAAAAGCAGTATGACGGTCTTAAAATTAAGACTACAGTCTTAACGGGAATGTGCTTTCAGTGTCTTTATTTGTTATTTGCTACTCTACTGCATAATGACATTTATAGTTTAAATTATCAGACGCAGCTTCACATATTTTGTTCTCAAAATTGAAATTCAGATGGAAGAAGGTGTACTGAGCAACATTTTCGGATGCTAGTAGGTAATGGAATCCGTGAAATACTTGGCAGAATGATTAAACTGTAATCCTATTCTGCTTTTTTCTTTAATTTCTTTCTCTCCTTTGGTATAAACTTAATTTATTCTTTTCAAATGAGAAGAATCGCCTTGAATCACAAAGGTCCTCTAGGGGGCAGCATTGTGTCACAAATCACACATGGAGCTCAGACTCAAAAGTGTCAGAGATGGCAGTGAAGCGTTATTGTTGCAACTCCCTGCAGGTGCTGTGGCATGTTTTCAAGAAGATTGATGTTTTACATGAGCATGTGATGACAGCAGCTTATGTTTGTGTTTCACTAAATGTCAGCAAGTATCAGATTTAAAGCCAGTCAGGGGAGCTGCAGGGTGGGACTCCATACTTCACAGCTTCCATACTGTGTAACTGACCTTCGTGCTAAATTCTAATGCCATTGTCTCTACTTTTTAAACTCCCGGACACAGAATTCCAAAGCAAAACATGTATGTCTTGTAATCTGACACTGAAGTAGTCATACGCACTTAAAAAAGTGATGGTTTTGCATAATGAAAATTTTTCTCAAGGGCACTGCTATGGAGGACTGTTTCTGTTCCAGTTAATGTAGATGGAGAGTAAAGCTGGAGGGCATTAATGAACCAAGGTTCTATTATTTGATACTATACAGCTTTGTCCTCCATGCTGTGGGTAGGTATAGATAAGACTTTCAGCCTAGGGGTCTGGAATCAATAATGGATGTAATTGGTGAGGTGGAAGTGAGGATAATTGAAGGTAATTGTTTGGACTGTCAGCAGGCTTGTAGAGAGGTTAAGAGAATGAAGAGAAGTGGAAGGTAGAGGGGATAGAGTACAAACTAATCCACTCATCTTCCAAGATCCCCGATGTATAGCATATTAATAGAGGATTCTTCTTTTTCTTCTTCTTCTTTATATATATCACCCCAATAGTACCAAAATCTTTGTCCTTTTAACATATGGTCTTTTAGATGTGTGGCAAGATGATATTTTGATTCATGTTTATGAACTTAGATCACCAAAAGAGGCATTCATATTCCTTTAAACAACTTACATTTTTTTGTAGTCACCCTTGATAAAGTTCTGTGGTTGTAAAGTTCTTTCATGAAGCAATATGTTGAAATATAACGAAGAAATCAGAACAGACAGAGATGGACGGTTTGTCTTTTGTTTTCATGTCTTTCAGTATAAAAACAGCAATGACCAGCCAGACTGGCACACGTTAGTATGATGAATGTCATTTATTTACGTCTCATTCAAAGTTTTAACATTTCCATTTGCCACCGTTTGGAAACACAGGTGCTGCCCTTTGTTAATTTAGTTTTTAATTTCGCGCTGGTAGTCTCCTGAGTTCCCAATTAATCATCAATCCAATACAACTCCTTTAATATTTTAATCACCTTAGTCAATTGGCAGGTTTTTTTTTTGCCTCCAGCAAAATTATGCACGATATTTTTCTTTCTCGTGGGTACAACCGTGTTATAGGACAAATTCTGACTGAGTTGCAGTTGTTGGATACTTCCATTAATGAAGGGCATCTTAGCGAGGGCAAATATGGACTTTTGCAGTTGTATGTTTGTCCAATTCATTAGAGCTCGATATTATTTTTCAGGTAACATTTACAATGCATCGCCACTAGGGGGCCTAATGTTAAAGTTTAATACAGTATTCTGATGGATAACTGCACTGATCCCAAGGGATTTGCTGGTTATTAGCAGTAATATTGGTAATGTCTACCTGTCTTAATTCATTTTTATGTATACAGTGAAAACAATACAAGTAACACTGATGAGTTAATTTATTTACGCTTAAATATACTCCTTTCCCCAAGGTTGTCGGGCTTTCGAAGAGTAGGGGGTATGATCAGCAGGGGGCACTAAAGCACCATGGATCCAACTAAATCTAAACTGTTGTCTGAAGTTAGTTGCTAGTCTGCAGCGTCATGCCTACTGAATGATATGACACATTCATTCATATTTCACTGGAGAACATTCAGAGATTGCTTCTATATCTAAGACGGAGCAACATTCATCGAAGATCTTTGTATCTTCATGTAGATACTATCTAACGTAAGGTGTACTTTGCAGTAGAACATACCTTAAGAAAGTATATTTATGATGTGTTTGCAAGAAGTAAAAGAAAGGATGTATCCCATGTCACCTTGAAAGTACAACATATATAACTGGAGAAACAACATTGCTGTGACAAAACAGTTGCTTTTTACTTTAGATCACTCAGTTTAGACAAAAGGCAATATTTTTTTTTTGGAATTTTTATTTTTAGAATTTGGGAAATTTGACTCCGAAGAGTGGAATTGAAGATTTTTTTAAGGCTGCTTCAGAAGTTAGAACCTTCCCTTTCCCTTTCCTGGGGTTGTTGTGGTGGCAGGAGGCTAAGCATTGGAATTCCAAACATCGCTGTCCACAGCAACACCTTCCAGTTCATTCATTGGAGACTCAAAGAATCCCTAAATCAGCAAGTTCCCTCCAGCAAGTGCTGGTTCTGGCATAGGCTCACCTCCCACTTCGACATTCCAAGAAAACTTGTGAAGGCAGGAGACCAGGAGGCATCCAAACCAGTTGCCTGCACTACCTCAGGTGGCTCCTGTTGATATGAAGGAGCAGCAGCGCTACTCTAAGCTCCCTCTGGATGTCAGAGCTCCTCAGGCTGCCTCCAAAGCCGAGCTCAGCCATCCTGCAGAGAAAGCTAATTTCACTCACTTGTATCTGCAGTCTCATTCTTTTGGTCACTACTGAGAGCTCATAACCAAAGGGGGTGAGGTTTGAAGGATGGTTAATGGAGAGCTTTGCTTTCTGACTTTGCTAACAATACAAGGGTGGAACAACAATGATCTGATGTGTGACTTTTAAATAGTGTGCTGGCAAGCAAAGCAAGCGTGGTGTTTAACACAGCTATGTTGGGGTGTAGTGCGACATCTAATACATGTGTTTGAGTTACAATTGGATTAAGATGGCAGAAGAAATATTTCTCTCCCCTGTTAAATAACTATTAATCTCATCCTCGGACATTTTTGGATGTTTTTTTTTGTTTTTTGTGTTAGCTGCTAACTGCTACTTGCTGCTTTCCAAACTTTCCAGTTTCCAGTTTGGGTCACACACATCACAGCCCCTTTCTACCTGGAGTTTACACAGATGTGCCATTCTGCTGCCATCACAGACGTGGAACAAACAGATACGCCATTGTACCTTTGTTGTTCACACAGAAAAAAATACTCACAAGTGACTTATGAACAAGATACTCAGATACTTGAACGCCTTTGCTTGAGGCAGAAACACATCCCAACCCAGACGGGCAGAGAACCACGGCCCTAGACAGCGAGGTGCTGACTCTTAAGATGGCTGATTCACACTACAGACGGTTCAATAGTGTGCTGAAGATCACAGAATGATGAAGCAAACTGAAACACATCCATCCAGAGAACAGAGGAGCATCTCTTAGCTTCCCAGAGTGGACTCTCCTCACTCCTGACTATGCCTTGACATCCTCCTCGTGAAAATCACAAACAAGAGATAACCTTGATGAATAGACTGAGGGCAATCATAGAATCTCCCATACACGGACATCACTGAGGCTTTTTCTATTGATTCTACATTTTTCCCTGGGCTTTTTTATTCATATGTTGCAGAACGCATTGTCGTATTCCCGTGAAACCATCAGCACTCATTCCCCTTCCAAACTCAATCTTTCATTTCTCATAATGAATTATACAATTTCAATGTCAGCGGTGCTCGAGTAAGTGCAAAGGAGAAGACACACAAGTTTGAAAGTGAGTGCACAACTGTGTATTTGTTTGCAAGAGAAAATGAGAGTAGTGTTTTCATTAGACATAATCAAGTCAAGGTGTTTGCTTCAGTTTCCAAGCACAAGCCGTCGTCAATAGAAACTGAATGAGGGGGTGACAATAAAGAAAATCAGGATAAAGGGGGCAAACGAGCAGAAATTTCAAAGGGAGGAGGGAGGGAAGCAATTATCAATGAACAAATGTGTGTCTCTCTCCTCCTTCACAAGGTGTTTGAGTGCCTCATTGGAAATGAAGTTCAGGCAATGATCCTGTTTATAGTCTCTACTACAGTATTTAGTATTAGCATAAGTTATTGTGAACATCCAGGAAAAGAGTTGTGGAAAGGGAATTTCAATTACAAAGAACTAAAATAGACATTCGTGAGAGGAGGATATCATTGTTGGTCTGTGTACTTAGATGCAAAAAGATATGGCGCAGGTGTACTTCCATTTCCCTTCACACATGCTAATTGTTCTGACCAGGATAATTAGGCCACTGTCTGGTCGTGTTCTGTCACGAATGCTTGTTTCAACACCTGCCCAAGAGGAGAAGATGGGAGTTTAGCCTTGAAGCTAGCCAGGTGGTTAACTGCTAGATTGGACTCCATGGACCATGCAGATATGAATGGAAATACAAAAGCAACAGCTAGCTCTCAAGTAAGGTGAAAACTCATCCACATAGACCGACAACAAGAGAAAACATACACAAGATGATGTGGGAAATGGGTCCTTCTGGTTGTCAGAAAGGAGGTGGAAAGGAACCATTTTTCACACCTAAAAAGGGTCAGGTTGTGTCTATCTAAAATATGCATAGTTTATTACCTCTGCTTATGTTGATATCACGCCTACATAATCACAAGAGTCTCCTAAGCATCAACAGAACATTTTCGACCCAACCACTTGCATGAGTCAGATAAGTCGAGTGGAAATTTGATTAGTGGAACAAACTGCACTAACACGTTGATCTTGATTCTTAATAAACTTCAATATAAATTATTGAAATAGAGTCACTACTTTTGACTAAATCAATCTATGTTTAAGTGCTTGGAAGATGTACATATTGTGATGCTGGCCAGGCTTTGCTGTACCTAATGGAAAAAATGTTGCTTGTGCTTCATAAGTTCATGGACATTTTTTTTCCCGTCCAGTTCTATTTCAGTTACAGAGACTGCTTTCCTCACACTGGTTGTTTTACAACACGGCCATAAAGCATCTTTAGATACTTGATGAATGTGTGCGTGTGTGTGTGTTGTCATAGTAAAGACTGTGTATATTTGATTTTTCACAGTGTGATTCAGCTCTTTACTCCACAGACAGTACATCTCTCGCCATCAGAGCTATCTTTCTTGTTTCTTTTGTCCTTCCAGTTAAGCCCACTTCATTCCACGGCATACGCACAGCATTATTCCAGCTAAGATTAAACGATGCCGATCCATTTGAAGCTGAAGAAGAAGAAGAATAGTGACGAGAGGCGTAAAGTAACTGTCTATGTGTGTGCTTATGCTGTCTTTTCTCTAATTGACCAGCTGTGGCTACATGCTCTGCCTCCTTTAAAACCCCCATTGATCCCATGGCCATTTCACAACAGGCCATATTTCCTTGTTCGTCCTCTCTGTTCCAACCGTCTGCTACACCTCTGGAGGAAATGGAAAAAAGGACTGTGATTTCAGGATTATGGAGTGAAGGAAAGAGAGAGCAAGAGGGATAAAAAATGGAATCCACAGAGTGGATAATCAGGAAAAGTAAAAAGTAAAAAAAATTTTGTTGCAGCTTTATGAGTCCCTATCATTTATAAAAACAATTTAATGCAGATTAAACCTGCTGTTGTACAACACAAATCTTGTCTTGGGAACCTGCTTCATACAGTGTGCAGAATCAATAAATCAATACCTGCACAAATGAATTCCTAAAGATTTTCATTGATAAAATGAAAACATAAAACTGCAGTTATTAAAATGTAAATGTTCCCACATTTAATGAATGTCAAACTCGTTGGCAGTAATATAAGCTAAGTGGACTGCATTAATGTGTCATCTAAATTATATAATAGTCCGGCTCCCTGGGAGACTGAAATGCATGCCGCATAACCTCACAGTCTGGGTTTGAGTATAGCTAAGAGCCTTTTGTAAACCCTTTTGCTCCCCAACTTAGGCCTTTAAAAATAAATGAAATTGTAATTGCTTGTAGTTATGGGCTAAGGTCACAGATTGTGTTGTTTTTCAAACTCGGTTCACCCGTATTGCAGTTTAAGCACATTTTCAAGGGAAGAAACTTGTGAAAAATACCTGTTTAACAGGAACTTCTATTTAATAGTCAATGCAAAAACGACACCCTGCCAAGAATCCCACACCTGAGTGTCTGTTGCTGTCTTACATGATACAAACTTTAACCTTTTTCTTCCTCTAGGATTCTTCTTCATGGTCGTGGGCCAGGTTCAAGGTCATTAAACCCGGCTTAATAAGTTGCTGAGCCCCCGCATGTTCGCGGGAGGTCAGGAAGTCCAGAGTCAGCAAAGAAAGTCTGATGTGGTCAGCAACTTTGAGAGATCTTCGAACATTGCGTCTCTGTAGCATCTTCATCTCCATCGTTAATACTTGCTGATGCTGATCCCTCAAGATTGTGAAGTCATTAGCAGCTTTGCAAATACGTGTTAATTATTTCAAAAATATGTAAAGTGTGTCTAGTTGCCATTTTTTCATGCAGGCACTAAAGGAAATTACAGTACTGTATCTTTGCATGGCATCGGACAGGTTGAACATGAACTGGCTCCTATGTAATTTCATTTGATCTACACTAACTAGGATTTCTCTGCAGATGCTTCTCTCGATCATCTTAATTTGTCATGCAGAGGGCACATTTTGCAGAAATCCTCGAGGATTATCACTTTTAGGATATTCAAACACCACGGTATAATTAATATTTTCTTTCGATGCCAGTAAAATGTGAGTTATGACTGTTTATTTCATTTTCTTTGTTTCTGCTAGTTGTCGATTCTCTCCAGACATGCCGCTATGTGCCAGCAGACAGCGGCCAGATTGACAGCGTTGCACATCCTGCAGCCAAATTGGCTGGATTATGTAAACCAGACACCAAAAACAATATCAAATCCATTCCCTCCATTTGTATCATGATTATTGACAAGAGTTTTATTGTAATGTGGTTTAGAGGTTATTTTATCTCCCATTCTTCCTTCAAGCCAGATGGGAGTGTAGAGAAGTGACAATATGAGTCGGTCATTTTGTTTTTGTGCATGCTTGTTGTGAAAGATTCTAAGTGGGTGACTGTTTCCGTGTAATTTTGTTGAAAAATGACACACACTAAACCTGTACAAATATCTGGTTCTTCAAAGATATGCTTGAATACACACATTTTTGTCCACAGATGATGTGTGGTGTTTATACAGCTACTTGCATTCATGGATCATTAAGTGTAAGAGGTGATTTAATACCTTTTATATAAATTCATGCTTTGCGTCTGATTAAATTCATTATATGGTAGTACACGTTGCTGTCACCTGTGATGCAAAAGCTCCGGAAAGCTCAAAAATTTGCATTTCAAATGAATGTATCCCTGTCCTGCATGCTTAGCACCAGGGTTTATTGAATATCATCTTAGTCTTTCAAATCAATGCATTTTAAATGTGGGCTTATTATTTTCAACTATCTTCAACTGAATAATTTAACATTCAAATCAATGTGGGGGATCCAGAATGCAAAGCACAGAAAGATTACAGGAGGCAGAACCAGCTCAGGAAGATACACAATGAATAAAGCACTCTGGATCTTATGATGACTTATTAAATTACTAAAATGAATGCAACCGTAATTTGTTACACCTGCATAGAAATACAATTATAAAATATAATTAAATTAATTGCTAATCAATTGGCGATTACATCAGAATACATTATTTTCCTTTCACAAGCTTAAATGTAAAGAAAAATCCATTTACATCTTTTATGCCATGTAATAATGTCTTCATTTTAACTATCATTTATTTAGTTGGAACACATTGTTGGAGTGACTAATAAGGAAAGGGTTCATTTCATTGGTCGGTATGATGTTGTTATATTGCTCACTTTCATTTGATTGGTTGACTTGACCAAGATATATTCTTTATGCATGTTCAAGATGTAATTAACCCTATAATTTGCTTTCACTTGTCCGATACGCAACAAAGTTGTGTTTAGTTAAGTCATTTTGGTTGAAAAGAAACTGTTCTGTAACTATGAAATAAGGAGAATGCTAATATTTTTTAGCATTTTAACTAGGAATCTCTTAAAATAATCACTTCAATCCTGATTTTTCAGCCGAAACAAAAATAACATTTACTAAATTGGCTATTTACATTTAAAGCAGGCTTTATGGCTGCAGCTGTGATGTACAATCGGTGTGGAATGGTCCCCTCCCACAGGACTGTATTCATTTATTTTATTGCATTATAGCTTTATGTAAATATGTATATTGCCAGTGTCTGGAGGGAGAGTGCACTGATGGGACAGAATGGTGCACACAGACAGAGCCGTTGAGGAACCGGCGATGAATGTCCGCTAGCATATGTCATGTTGTCAAACACACAAGTGGATATCAGCATCATCATGCAGGAGAGCGACTGGACCCATCTGTGTCACGGGGTAGAACCCGGGCGTCCGGAGGTCTCCGTCTCTTTCATTTACTGTGGCCGGGTGCAGAGTGTGAAGGCGAGGTTTGTGAATGGCCCGTCACTAATGAGGCCACAATGGGCGCGAGCAGACACCCAGGAGCTGTTGCTCAGTGGCGTGCCCTCGCCAACGTGCATAACAAAAGGCAGAGCGGGGACCATTAGGCCTCCGGACGCCTGAGGGGTCTGGCGCTCTAATCATGTTTGCGTAATGAATGCAGCTGCTGTGAATCACTGCTTATTCATAACGTCCCAAAATGCAGTAATAATGCGGTATTAATGTTGCCACTGCATCGCCAGAGGTGGTGTGTGTCTGTACTTGTGTAATTGATGAAACTGAGACGTGTCTAGTTTTATTACTTTTGGACAGTGGCCCTTGTGTCGGTGAGATACTGTGACAATGTTTTGACAAGGCCTAAAGTCACGTTAGATCGATTATCGCTTAGGGATTTCCTCATTTTGGCCTCACGTGTATGGGAGAAAAAAATTAACTTCAGGGTTTGTGATGGTGAAATGAAAGGATGGGCTGTGACATATTAGAATTAGCATCAGCAGATCATTTATTATTCCAGATGCAATATAAGTCCCCTATATCATGATTAGAATGAAGTCTTATTTAGAGAAGTGCGCCAACAGACTTTAAGCTTATGTTAAATAAATAGTAGATACAAGGGAATCACCTTATTTCTCATTTTGACCTCTGTATTGTCATCTTGGGGCTGTGTTACTACCACCAATATGCCTTGTGTCAAATACAAAGAATTACTTTGCACTTGTAACTGTTCGCCTGCTTTCATGTAACTACCATACACGTGCTCAGGAGCACAAATAAATGACTTTTTCCTTATCTTATAACCTCAGAGGGGTGCGAGCTTTTCCCTCTAGCTGCTGGGGGAACAAACAGCATGTCACACACTCATCTTTTTGATGTTCCCACTGTGCCTTTGTACAACTCGGTGTGACAGCAGGTGTCTTTACATGCCAACGAGTCTCAAATAATTTAAATTAAAGTGGCTAATCTTGTGATTAGGCCAGCCCTGTTGGTCCATGCTCACTTCAATGCATCTGCGTCTCTCCGTCTCTAACTCTTTATGGTTATCAGTGGAGCCGAGTGGTTCCAAAGGGAATTGAGGCAATTGTGTGCTCCCCTTGAACAAAGTACATTAGGTTTTAGGGTGTAAGTGTTGATCACTTTCTCCTGTGAGGTCATTGTAAATCTTGCTGTCCGTGCCAAGGCATCTGCTTGCTCACTACAGCGAGTAAGAATTAATTCCCTGAAGGCAGCTCAAGTCTTGAATAAATCGGACTTCTGTTTAGTTTAAATCCTCAAGTACATCTAGAGTGTCTAAAGGACGCTGTCCTAAATCCCACTTTTATAAACTTCTGGTCTGTTTCATGCAGACTCAAATACAAGTGCTAAGATGCCTGCTGCATCTTTTCTTTATCAAGGTTTCTGTCTATTCATGTGTACATATTGTCATTTTAATGAAGAGTAGAAAACTCCATTGTGGGCAGATGCCACAAAAATAGACCATTCTGATGGCAGACATGCCTTCATGATCAGCTTTAATAGACTTTTTTACTGAGGAGCTGCATCAGAGTGGAGCACATTAAGAAACAGCTTAAAGTGGTTCATTTTGACTATTTCCTACTCAATCATTTTAAACTGAGCGAGTTGTGTGATGTTGAGTGTTAATAGGTCTTAAAGTTTGGCTTGTTTTGTGTTATAAAGGTGCATAAGGAAAACCATTCTAGCGTAACACATAGACATGATCTGTCTATGCCAGACTCTCACCAGGAAGACTCATTCTTAGTTTTATCTCTGTTAAAACATACTTATTGTTATTCTGCAGTGATTTGCTGTCCCGTGGTGTGTTGAACATCGCCATGCTAGAAAGATGCCACGAAAGGCAGAACACCCTTGAACAAAATAAACCCCCAGCACAACAATGGGCTTTGATAGTTGAGAAGCTAATTTCATCACAAAGCCTTAAATCTCCAAATTACACCATGTACTGTTTTGTGGTTGGTAAAAATGTATATTCAAATGATTTAACATCTCAGTCTTGGAAAGCTTAGTTAATTAGTCTGTTAGAGAAATCATGGTGGTTCAAACTGGATAGGTCTACAAAGTCATTGCCAAGTCACTGCTGTTTTCTATTTTTGGTCGTTCTGTGACGTTTGTGTTTTTGCTTTTCTGAATAATCTCTCCTCAGTTTATTTCAAAGCATACAGCAAGCAGTGCAGATAATAAATAATGAAACATTACCGTTTCTTGGGTCAGAGGTGGGAGAAAGCTGAGATGTAGCTCCTTGGCAGCACTAGTGGAAAAGGCTTAGTCTAAGATAAGAATGGAAGAGGAGTATAGAGGTGCTTTTACTGAGGTCATTAAGGTATATCAACAGTGTTCCAGTGTCAATGGCTAAAGCTTCCATTCATCTTGTTGAAAATTATATTATTTTTGAAAGTAATGGTGCAAGGTGTAAACCTTGCAGCATATCTCCTCTATTGTGCTCCTGCAGGCGCATCAAAGCTCTTATACAGCTTGGTTTCAGACATACAGTAGATATCTCTGCCCACAATACTTAAAAAATTAAGAAATAGAAACTAGTTGGCATATAATGTGTTCAACCTATTTGGAACTTACTTTTTTTTCTACCTGTATTCTTTTTTTAATTAAATGCCAAAAAAACCTAACAACAACAACAACAACATTTTAATGACTTCCGTGAATCAAGGTTTGCTAACTAGTAAATGAAGCAGGCAGTCTGTGCATAAATTGCAGGAGCCAGTTAAAGTCTTTAAGGTCATATGGAGTGATTTAAACGGCAAATGGGGAATTTATTTTCTTGTTTATCAGAGGTTAACACCAGATGCATTTTGACTCTAACCATGTTTATATTGCTGACAAAGTTCGTGCTATTAAATGTTTAACTACTTTCCGTTTATCTGTTTCTAGGGAAGCATAGATACTTAAGGTGTGCGGGCCCTCAAACATTTATTTGTATCCTTCAAAGCTTTACGATATCCTTCGGGAGATTTATTGTTGTTAGTGTGGCGGTATCCAGTTTATATTGTAGGATTAGAACGTCTATGAAAAGACCAACACAGAGACAAAAAGCTTTGGGACGCACAATTAATTTTGGGCCTTAGGAATTAGTACAGTGTGCAACCAACAGTGTTTACAGATCTGAACAAATGGGACAATTTAGCACTTAACCATATTAGTAGGAAAAAATGTTTGTTTGTTTTTATCCCACAGACATAAAAAGATTTTTCTCTGATTAAAACTGCATAACGTGACGGAAGACCATGTGCTCTTTAGGTATTCCTAATAATTCCAAGAGCGACAAAAATGATTAAAAAAAATAAAAAGGAAAATGGAACAAGGCATTACTTGTTCAACTTTTTTAGTGTGCCACGGATTTGAAAGTGGAGCTGCAAAGTTTAAAAATGAAGTTGTGACACAAACCTTGCTTCAAAGATGGTGACAGGTGGGAGCAGCTGCCTGAATAAGACGAGGAGCGTGAAATGATGGCGCGTTTAAAGTTTTAATGTCTTCATTAGGTTATCAACACAAGCAATCACCTTTGTGAGCCAGGTAATACAATCTGTAAGTACGGTGTGACGCGCAGCGTGTGCAGAGGAAACGCTGAGCACACAGAGCTAATTATACATTATTCAATCGTTTCCTCCAAAGATTGGACCCCACCATCTGCTTGGCCGTTGAAATGAATCCCCTTGTAAAGTATTTTTGCAGATAAATATCGGTCAGGAGACTGCGCTTTGTTCATTTTCTAATCCAAACATTGTAATTGGTAAATAAATGAAAGACTTGACCTTTGTTTAAACCTCATGTGTTGGTACAGTACCGGCAGGCTTGCCGGTGTCTGATTGAGAAGTGAATGAGGAAGGGAATGAGATGTGAGGAAATAAATGATGCCAAGGTTTAAGAGGCTGAGATGAGGAGAAATGGAGGGTGAGGGCAACTTTTCACTTGGCCCACATCCAGTCCGCAAATCAGCTGTCTGTTGAGCTTTTTCAAAGGCAATTTATTTTTAGATATTTCAAAAACTCATTTGAAAGCGATTTTCGCCCTGACTGCAGTCCTCGCCTTGCGCCTTCTTCCCCTGCGCCAGCCTCACCTCCCTCCCCAACCCCCCTCTCATGTGGCACCTGATGTGTCGCAGAGCCCGTTCCTTGGCAGTCAGCACAGTTTTGATTTAATTCTGAGGGCCATCTGTAATCCCCATCAGGACACAGTGGCCCATGGCCCCTCCAGCCCCTCGCACCACACCTCTCCATCTCTTTTATATTTCCTTTGGTCTCTTCGGACTCTGTCCTTTGTTTCTTCTTTGCTATCATTGCACAAACTGCCCGGCTACCCCTTCCCCAAAGACACACCCTCAACCCTCATGACCCACTGTGGAGCAATACACACATTTCATACATGCAGGGATGGATAATGGGACCGCAGAGCAACAAAGACTACAAGTATTCATAGAAAACATGTTGGATGATAAACACCCTAACAGCAACTAGAATGCATTGGTCAAAGATCAAAGCTAGAGCTCTGATTGATCTTTCATAGATCAAAGTATTACCTTTGATCTACGGTCTTACACTGGCATTCTTCCTTGTCTTTCTATCTTATCCAGTTCTTGAGTGTACAAAAGTTAAAATCTGACCTTGACCTAGTTTTCGCAAGATCAAGGTCATCATCTCATTTTCATCCCCTTTGCTGCCTGAGTAATGTGCTTTTTGTTTCATCTTTCTATCTGCAACGGTTGCGAATATATTTGGTGGACAAACGAATGGACGGACGGACGGAGTAACGGACTTGTAAGAAATTCCACAGTCAGTCCCCCAAAAGAGATTTTTCCTTAACAAGTACAGATATTTGCACACTTTACTTGTACTCCTGAATGTAGTTAATCTGTCCTGGATATTTTGCACCTGAATCAACCCTAGAAAAAAGTCACGATTCATTGAACACCGTTCTTCCTTTAATACAGATAATTTGGCTTGGGAGTTTCTTTCATGTTGAATTTATTTTGGCAGTTCATTTGAAATTAAAAGACCAGCCTTGCACTTGAGTTGGGAGTCGCAGCTACACCTTTATGATCCAGTTACCCAATATTTTCCATGTAAGTATCACTCTGCCATCTAGGGTAATCATTAGATTTGGAAAGTAGGAATTTTTGCCCGAAATAAAAACCCTATGTTTTGGACTTGCACCGAAGTTTGTAGAGAACGTATCTGCTTCTGGAAACGGATGTGAGCTTGGTAGAAATCTCTTTCCTGGACATTGCACTTCACAGGCTGATTGGAACTCACCCTACAAGTGTCTGGCTGTCAGAGTAAAGCAGTTTGGCGGTCGGTTGACTCTGTAAGCTCTGGTCAGCGATAAGCACCTGTCTGGAGAGCTTTTCCATTTCCTCCCAAAGCACCCAATCAAGTAGTGGCTGCAACTCAGCACTAAAGAGACCTAAATACTCCCTGCTCTTCCTGTCTCTCTCCCCTGTGGAAGTTTTTCTGACTCCCAAGTTCTCTCTGTCTTTCCAGATCTTTCAGTTTGTCTTCAAACTCCTCAAACTTCTAACCTTTAGAGCTCCAAAAAGATTTAGTTGGCCTTCTTCCATCGCATGCTTTTAAGAGATTTTGTTGTCATTCTCAAATGTTTTATAATTCACCAGTGTTCAACCTTCCACTACCTTCATTGTTAAGAAATTATAGAGTTCACGACAAGACATTAATTTAATCCCACTTGTTGAGATTGTGGCTATCTGCCCAGTTTTGGCTGACTGTTAAACGGGTAAATTGGTCAAGGGTTATAACACTGCTGCGTGTGTTAATGAGAATGATCAAGGGGCCACCGTGTCTGCAATCCTTCATACCCTGATTTAAGCAGAAATGTGTCTTTTGCAGACTTATCGGTTTTTGCAAAGTAGTGTTAGTGAAGGATGGCAGGAATTTGAGTTAGGATTATGGCGTAGCTGCCGAAACTGGTCAGGTGGTTCAGTCTTTTTTGTAAATTAAGCTTGAATTGGTACTTAATTGTTTATTTTAGGATATGTTAACTCTGCTGAATTGAGATTCTTATTAGATTTGATTGCATTTTACTTCTAGATGTTAAGTTGTGACACCCTTGAATGGGTGACATTTTTAAACTTGGAGAAAATATAATTTCATAAACAATCTATTGTTGTCTAAGTTGTCTAACCCTGAAGTTAAGTCCCAGGAGATGCCTCGATTTCCATTTAAATTGGACGTTGTTCATTTTTACCTTCCTTGTCTTGTATGTTGCTGTCTCATTGTCACCCTGTCCCTTCTCTCTCATCTTGGTGATGTCTGAATCAGCAACATTCATGGATGGCTGGTCACTCCATCTCCCCGCCTCCCATGACCTTTGCTGCTCTTCTGATGTCTCCAGGGTGTCAGTGTGATCATGCAGTGGCGACACAGCTCAAGAATAACAAGTTTGGCTGTGATGCATTTAGAAACTTTTAATTATCATCCAGCGTCTTCTTTTTTATGGAAATCAATACCATCCAAACTCAGGAAAATGATTACAAATAGCTTGTGAATGTTTAAATATTGATGTGTCAAATAAAAAACACTGCAAATTACTTAAAAGCTGACAAAAGCTTACATTTCTGTGGTTGTAGGCACATTTCAAATTACAGGTTTGTGCACATTCACGGGTCATCGATTTCAGTTTGTACAGTTGCTCATGGTTTGTGTTATTATTGCCTTTAAATGTATGATTCATTGAGCACAAAGGGCCTTTATGTCAGGCTGTAAGTGTCTTCGCCATCCACGGGTCCTGCAGAGGTTACTTTTTTCTTGCTCTGTTCAATACGCGCTCTCAACTCTGGAGAAACGAGCCGATCCTTGCTGTTTGCTGCAGATTTTATACTGTATATATATACAAGTGTTTGCACATTTGGCTGGTAATACAAATATGTGCACATGAGAAAGACACTCAACCAAGCTTCCTGTGTTCTCAGATATTAACCCAATGTTTAAAATTGCTTACAGCAGTAGCAGAGCAGTCAGAGATTGCTAGTTCTTCTATCCAGGCTTTTTAATAGTTGGGGTCACTCGTATGGACCTATGAGGCCCCATCGCACTCTGAGCTCAGCAAGATAGATGAGCCCTCTTATTGTTAAGCCAAGTTAGCCTGCACCCCTGAACCCATCCCAAAAAACCCGAGCAACGCTACAGTATGTTGCTGTCGCAGCATGAAATTGGCACAGTCTCTCATAAAGTTCCAAGGGCATTGATTCAACTGTGCTTCATTAATATGTATTGGAAATTATTTTCCACTTTGTTAAGGCAAGGCGTGCTTCCCTGACACTTAAGTCCACTGGGAGTGTGTGTGTGTGTGTGTGTGTGTGTGTGTGTGAGAAGCTGTGCCAAATTCAGTAACTTTATAGTAATCAATATACCATAAGCAATCAATTCTTCCTCAGCAGAGAAAGGAAATTCATTCTTCTTCTGTGACATTTCAACTAAATTTAAGATGACATCACAGAGATGTATTAAAAACTCATCAATTTTAAAATGAAAAAGTTTGTCGAATTTCTTTTTTACGTGTTTTAAGAGTAATATGACATTTGACCTGTTGTTAACATTATGAAATACTTTATCAGTTGTACCTTAAAACTCTTTGACAGCTATACTTTTGGTCATTTAGTCAATCCTGTCCTGTCTTGATCCTGTGGATTAGCTTTTGGCTTGAATCCACTAGTAAATGGGAATAAATGGGTTTGCATTATAACACCTGGTTCCCAGCCAATAGAATACCAGTAAATAATAAGTTAACAAATATCTTATCAAACCTTTTATCTCTCCTCATTATTTTTAATTTCCAAAGACCAATGCTGCTTTTCAATTACAGGCTAACTGTTGCTCTGACTGTGTTTAAAAGGACCCTTTTTTTTATCAACTGTTGCTAATTAATGTTATTTCTTCAACATGTGCAATCAAAGTTGTGTCTGTTGTTGTAGCTTCGGGTTGAAAAATGATTGAGAGTTTCTCTTCGTTTGCCAATCCGTCTGTCCCCACTACCCCCTAAAAGTCACTCCAGGCTTTTCTGCTTAAAATGGTTCCATGCTCAGTGCATTTCATCCCACTCCGCTCAAATTGCTCATCACTCAGTCCATTAAAAAATAATTAAGCTGCATTGTGTTATAATTTTAGCCTGAACTCTAGCCAAGTTAGCTCGGGAGATTTCCGTGTTCCTTCTCAGGGTGCCTTAAACACACAATTTCATTTCATTTAAAAAACAATTACCTAACTTTTTCTTTCATGTTTTAATTAATAAAAAGTCATTAATTTACAATTTTTGGCTTACATAATGTACAGATGCATTCTGGGTTAGACATGCCTCAAATGAATACTTGCTTTCTCTCTGAGCATGATTAATTTAATGTTTACTAGCTGTTCATAAAATTCCAGCTTTTTTCTTTGAGACATTTAATCAGCACAAAAATTAGATCACCATGATGTGAAGAGACGCATTACAAACAATAACAGAAAAATACTTTTTAAATATAAAACAACTTACTTAAAAAAAGATTTTAATTGAATATTCTGATCAAATGTGATAAAAGTTAATTTTATGATTTTATAAGTTGATTCAATACTGGATTTGGATTTCATATAATGATACTGAACCCCAGCCCTAACTCCTTAAGGTCTATTAATATCTTTGGAAATTAAAAAAAGGGACTTATGGTTTCCAATATATGACTTTCAGCACTGCATTTTTATGATAGACGGTTGATTCATTATTTATTCCATGAGTTAAACTTTTTAAAATTCAATATAAACAAAACCCGCCAACCAGCGTGGGTGTTTAATGTGACATACTGTGTTTCTAATAATCTCAATCAGGCTGCATCTCCTCTAATCACACCCTTACAGTACCAATATTGGATCGTGTCTCCCCAGCATTCTAAATTCTTTCTCTTATTAGTGCTAATCAGTGTGTGTGTGTGTGTGTGTGTGTGTGTGTGTTCAAGCTGATCATAATGGGTCTAGCATTGACAGCCCTGGTACAAAGCCGGTCTCGTTGGGGAGCTGCTGAAGCCGAGGGCTGATTTGATTAAAGCCAATAGATCCCTTTCTAAGGCTGTTCATTACGCCGTTCAGCCAGGGACCCGATGACAAGACCACTTAGCATATATAATAGTCAGGTAGTAGGAGATTAAGGTAAAGATTAATGGAAGGGTGGGGGTGGGTTGGGATTAGTTGTAAAGTTTGAAAAAGATAAAAACTTCCATATAAGAACATGGAGCTCCCGTTTGAGACTAAACAACTATTAATGTAATTTTTCATCTTAAGAAATAGTTTTCCCTGAAGGTACTATAGACCTCTTGTTGATGAAATGTCAAGTGTACTTTTAATGCTGCCTATTTTTAAAATACGGGGTCGTGGGTAGATTAATAGAGACCCACCCCCAAATCACAGCTTTCCCTTCCCTGCAGCAAATGAAAACACAGAAACCTGCATTAGCATTATGAATATACCGCCAGATGTGTACAATTAATCCACAGAAAATGCCACTTAATTTTTCAAAAGCATCGGAAACGTTGGCCTCTTTTTAAATTGAAAATATTATGAATGAAGGATTTTTACTGCAAGGGGCATAACGCACATTCGTGTGTAGGCTCATGCGCAGAGAGGACGATTCTCCCTCTACATCCCTTAAAAATAAGAGATTTAAATTGAGGTGTCAGTGTGGGGAAGATGGATAGGTCTCAGTTAATGTGTTTTTTCTCACTCGGTAGGAATTAACTCCTCTTCTCAACTCCGGCTCACCCGGGACGGCAGAGTAATGAACCTTAAAAGGAAAGTGCTGAGCATGTTTATCTTTTTTTTTTTTTTTTTCCCAGTGTCTCTGCTGCCACAAACCCAAATTCCTTGATTCGTGCTTTGACTTATTGCAGGGCTCAAAGCCCAAAGCCAATTTCACAAACATGTTCTCCATCTGCTGTTTACTTAAAGGTGTGTGCATTGAAGAGGGAAAGAGCACTTTAGTCTACATAGGTTAAGATTTTTGTGTGTTGTGTTCATAATTGTGCTGCAGCATCGTGAGGGAATGCACTGTGTGTACAGTACATACACCAAGTCACATTGACTTGCCTTATTTAATAAAAGGGAGAAAATCTGCTGTTTTAAATAAAAATCTAATGTTCCATTCCCCTCCAGACGACCAATCAGAAAAGTTTAAAAATGTTGACTTGGAGGCTTCAACGTGATTTAACCCTTTATTTTCAATTGGAAACTCGAACAGAAGAGAAAAACTAAATATTTCCTGGTGAATTAATTTGCTCTTATGTTTCATCACATTAGACAAAAAAAAAAAAAAAAAGTATCTAAATTTGTCTTCTCATCACGGAGAGAGACCAAACAAATCATCCACATGCTGGTAAATCTAATGTATGGAGTCTCTGTTCTGTCTTACTTCATAAACACGCCATATTTGGATGAAACCCAGTGTCCTACGAGTTCTGTCCTCAACAACCGAGGGCGTCCCCTCTTGATAGCTGGAGAAGGGTCCCGTTAGAGGCGACCCCGCCCTGAGGCTGGGGCTGACTGGGCTTTTGTCCTCTATGTCCTGCCTGCCTATGTCCCTCTGCTTTTTTTCCCCTCTTAGCTTGACATTCATGACAATTAGTTCAGGCCTATGGGAGAGGATGCAGAGGACATACTGTACATAAGGACTCTGCATAAGTAGAGCACACAGAGACCTCCTGCTCCTCATTTAAAGTTCAAACGTTCTTGCAGCAAAACCACAATATAATCGTATTACAGGATATTATCTTTTATGGTTCCTGTATGATTTTTATCTACGGCTCAGCTTGACTGAAACCGAACATCTCCCCCCCCCGTACCTCCCCTCCCACATCAGATGGATATTGACATTAATTAGGAAGCTTTCTAGCGAACAAGTCAAGTGCTCAGCATTATCTAACCATGCATTGAAATTGTGTAATGTGCCCATTGAATAAACCTTCCATCCAACAAGATATCTATCCATCACTCGGTGTCCAACTATTGAAAGGTGTTTAATGAATAGCTTCTACAGGTAACCATAAGTAATGCAACTCGATTCATCAGGGGGTTGAGCTCAATCAACCTGCCCGCTGTGCAGCCATACTGATTGATCCGCTACCGACATTAGCCGCGTTTCAGTCCAAGATGTATCAAGGAACGAATACAATACAGAACATTTATATGTGTGCGTGTGTGTGTATGTGTGTGTGTGTATTTATTACACTGTCTGTCTTCCATTCAAACATCTTCACTTCTCCACACAAAGCCTCAGTTTTTTGAGTTATGCATATTTTCATATATTCCAGTCAGAAACCTGCTGATCTAATCCCTTTTGCTGCTAGTATGATTATAAGTCTTAATCACCAGCAGGTTATCCGCCCGTATTATCTGTCCTCTGCTGAAAATTGCGTCTACCAATTGCACAAAAGCAATCCTTAAAAAAATAAAACCTTCCACGAAAAACTCATTTTTTTATTTTCATTCTGGTGACATTGTTCTGTCATTACAACGCGGTTGGTGGATGTGCCGCAGCCATAGTTAATTCCACAGGATGATAGCCAGACTCCAAGCCTCTATTTGATTATAATCCATTTCCCTCATCAAAGATCAGCCCCTCTGATTGCTTTGTTCTCTGTTTGACAAGATTAAGCTCCTTTTTTCCCCTGTTAGACATGAAGATTGTGTTAGATACAGTCCTTCCTACTGGAGATTTATTTAAACTGCTGCACCAGACTAAAAGCCTCTATGATCTGCAGAAATAAAAATATTAATATTTTAGCTGTATGTAAAAGCAATGAATGCTGTTTCAGTTGTGCAGAAATGCTGCACCTTAGCCGTGTTGCTGTAAAGTCCCCCGAATGGCAAGGATTCTTTCGAGCAAAAAAAAACAAACAAACAAACTTTTGCCTGACATTGCTGCCAAGCTATTGTGTTAGCCCTTTCTAACTCCATATATCCACAGTTAACTGAATTTGCATTGCATGATTAAAGCCCTTTAACAGCTGCCATGCGGGAAACTGCCAAGTCATTAAGGCATTTCACCTCTAAACTCAATTACACCAAAACTAGTGAATCAGCTTCTTTGGTGTGGACATTAGCTGTGAGCCAGTTGAGTCCAACTGGGCATGCACCAGACTAATCGGTGCATTATGCATGTAAAGCAAAGATAATTCTGCAATTACATGAACTTATACCCTCCCACATACTTGTTTTGCTTGATAATGTCGGTGAAACTATTGTATTTCTGGCAATTCGGAATCAATGACTAGCTGTGCAGCAATCCGTTCTTGAATTCAGGGAAATCCAAACGAAGAATAAAGGCTTCATGAACTCTAAAAACAAATCCATTTATGCCTCTCAATCTATCTATGGCCTCTTATTGTGGGAATACTTGCATTATTCAGTGTTAAAAGAATGCTACTTATACTGTAATTAGCTCCCTGTAAAGGAGCGCTGTGTTTTCTCAACTGTTGACAGCCAAATAGTTGTTATTCTTGCTATTATTGTAATGACAAAAGCATAGAAATTACACATTACCCTTTGTTTTTTTGTGTTGGGGGATGAAGCTCGTCATTTCAATCGCATCAAACAACACAATAATCAGTGTAATCATTGAATTAATATAATTGAACAGCGTGCTATGAAACCCCTGCTGGTATATATATATACTCATCATTTGGTTGTATGGGAAAAGAAAACAGTGACCTCACAGCATAAATTTACGTTTCTGTACATGTAACACCTCGCAACAGAGAGTTTTTTCTTACTTTGGACAGGGGGTTGACAAAGTTGGTAGTGTGGTAGGGAAATAGACATCCATCTAGACTTAAACAGTGAAATTTAGTCTGGCAGCTGCAACTGCAGCTTGAACTTCTGTCCTTCATGCCCTAATGGGATAAAAAAAATTAGTAGCAATTTGCATATGGGCTGACCCGCATTATTTATACGTCGCTATGAGTATACGAGCAAATGCAGTCAGGTGAAAATGACTTTGTTTGTGTACATGGATGCAAATTCTTGCACAAAAACCTTAAAGTCTGTATATTTATGAGACATTTATGATACATTCCAATATCCATATTTTCAGAGAAAGCCTGAAATCATTTTTATGGACAAGAAATATTATTTCACCAGCAAAAATCCGCCTGTGCTAATGAGCCCCTGATTTTATGTCTTCTTTCAGTGGTGTTTTATGAAACCAGTTCTACAAATAAGTGATTAACTGGATGATCTGGTCACACTCTGTGGTGCACTGAAAGAAACAAGGAAAGCTTGCACTCTTGTATTGTTTTTTGTGTGTGTTGAGTTGTGAATTTGACTCTGTTGTGGTCCATAACTCAAGTTATCCTCTGTTTCCATTCCTTAAATCTAATCAGGTAAGGCATCATATTGGATTTTGGACCACAGCAGGAACTTCATATATCTAGTATATTATACAAAGAGATTGAAAACACATAAAACATCTTCTAACAGCCCTTGTACCAGCTAGCTATTTAGTAAAATCCATAGTATTATATTTGTAGGTCACATTGCTTTATAACTTACAAGTTGTGAATCAGTAGAACATGAAGTCATAGATACAAGAATAAAAAAGAAGTAGGTAATAAAAAAAAAAGGGCGTTTAAGGATACAATCAAGTAAATGTCGCAATGATGAACTTGAACAGAAGATGCAGTTTGTGGCGGTTTACTGCATATTTGTAGCCGCGGGCTGTGACTTGAGTTGCCTGATGACTTCTCCTCATACCACTCCCCTCATCTCTGACCCAGAAGCCCCAGCAGTCACACAAAAGGATTGGCTGAGATTACTAGGCTACACTGCATCAAAAACGACCTGCCCAGGGGCAAATTTGATTGGTTAAAACATGGCATCCGTGGCTATTTTCCGTGTGGAAGAATGAAAGCCTGCAGCGATGCACCAGTGGAGCGGGTTTATAATACATATTTATACCTGCAGTGTGTGGAACATTTATACCTTTACACTTTTCATTTATGTGTTGCTTCTTATCTCCCCACCCCTGGCTGTGTTTCTCATTTATAGGAGCAGATTTGCCTTTTGTGTATTTGTGCTATTATCATATTCATTTTTTTTCTTCCCCCCGTTGCTCACCTTGTGGTGAAAAGCTCCAGGGAATAAATGATGGAAGCAGGTAGCAAACAAAAAAGGAAGTGCTGGCTGTAGTAGCAAACTTTTTCAAACACTTCCCTCGAGATGATTTTTTTTTAACTTTACATCAACAGACCAAGATAATATTTCACTTTATATTAACTTTTTGAAACATTACTCTCCTCAACTACTTGATCACATCATTCTTGAACTGCTGGGTGATTTATTGACAAGATTGATCTAAATCTTTATTTATTAAAAAAAAAAAGCCATCATGGACCCTTTCTAGAATGAATCACTGATAAGATCGCTACAGTTTCCTGGTTGGTGCTTGACCCGCCAAATGATCCTTCTCTGGCTCCCTCTTCTAATTGTTGAGATTTTAGGCAGCATAAATTATGAACTGAGCAGTTATCAGTCAAATTGGATATACTGTAGGGCAAAAACATCTATTTTTTTTGTTGCTAAGAAAATCTCAAAGGCACAGGCGGAGTGATTTGCAGCTCTACGGCTTTTGACTGACATCAAATCCCACAATGGCGAACAATGCTGTAATGGCAATGGAAATCTTTGCAGATACAATTGCTTGCTGCCATTATGCACCAGGGCCTCTTTTGCTTTTGTGCAAGACACAAAATTGCTATGTTATTATCTAACTGTTCCCCTCCTCCTCTCATCATCTCCTCTTGAATAAAGCCGCCCTGAGAGTGAGATAAGCAGGGAGACTGGAGAAATAGTGTGTTTTTCTTTTCTTTTTTAGAATACTTAGACAAACCTCTGTTGTCTAAGTGTGTGTGTGTGTGTGTGTGTGCGTGTGTGTGTGTGTGTGTGTGTGTGTGTGTGTGTGTGTGTGTGTGTGTGTGTGTGTGTGTGTGTGTGTGTGTGTGTGTGTGTGTGTGTGTGAGAGAGAGAGAGAGAGTTGGATGGAGGTTTGAGAAACATTTTTTGGCTTCAGCCAGTGATCCCGTAAAGATTGGAGGGCTTTCCTTTTCTGTGTCGCCTACACAGTCCACCCCCCCCGCCCCCCCCGACTACCTCTGCTGTTGTTTACCTTTGTACTTGACCCCTAACCCCTCCAAATCCTCTCCCACTTCTCACCATCCAGTCTCTTCTGCTCCCACACCATCACCTCTTCACTCATCCATCCATCGCTCCCTCCCATCATCATCATCATCATCTGCCTCTCCCGACTCTTTAACTCTCCTGCTGCTTTTCTACCCTTTTTACTCCCTTGATTTCATCGCCCCCCCCACTCCTCCCTCCGTTCATCTCCTTTTTGAGTCAGTCTATTCACACCCCAAGGGAGAAGCATGGGTCTGATGAACATGGAGAGCCCCGGAACAAATCAGTCTATCGATTTGTCGATGTATCCTCTCGCTCTGTCTCTCTGATCGTCAGCAGAAAACAAAGTGTTTATTAAGCAAAATCTTCCCAATCTCCTTCTTCCTCCACCCCCGCCCTCATCTGTTAGAATACCCTCCTCATGTGGCAAAGGAGAGCGTGTTTCTGGGACCTGTCCACCCAGCTGAGACTTGTTGTGTCTTCCATTTACATTTCTTTAGCAAAATGCCACTTGCCAGGCATCCTTAAATTCTTTCCATCTTCCTCTCCTTTACTCCATCTGCCTCTTCTGCCAATTTAAAGTTGGCTTCTACTATTCCCACAGAGTGATTGCAGAGCTGCTTCTTATTTATGATGATGCACTACAGCTGAGCTACAAGAAGGAGAGTGACTTGTAGAAGAGTGCAGTGTTTATCAGTCATCTGCAGTCTATAGGGCTTAAATTGGGCCTGAATTTTGTACGAACGATTGCATTATGGGATATTCTGAAAGGGCCCCGAATTTGATTGAAATGGAAAGCAGCGCTTCCTTGCTCTGAAAATACATCACTGGTGATTAGATTATGTAGAACTGTAGGGGCGGAAGGGAGGGTGTTTTCAGAGCGGTGGCAGATAGGGGAGGGTAAAATGTAAGCAATCCGCACTGATCAGTCAAGCCGGAGGAGAAAGAAAAGCAAAAGGGAATAAATAACGCTTGTATCAGATAAAGCAGGAAGACTGCAAACAAAAGACATTCCAGGATGTCTTGATCGTCACCTCTCCTGCTGGAGGAACTTGGTATTGATACGGCATTAGGCGGAGTCAGAGGCTACGCAGCGGAGCAGCTCGCCTTTTGCTTTGACAGACAGACAGAATAGATCCATGCCATTCCCAGCCACGGGGCTCCCATGTCTTGCATAATCAATCATCCATTAATGGAGTAAGTGGCTGTGGAGGGATATTAAATGTTAATTGCTGTACGGTATTGATAACACCCATTGATCTCCTAGATAATTGCAATCTGTGAAAACAAAGAAACATTATATGGAACTAAAGCCCCCTTTACATTAAGCCAGTGCTAAACAATGATAAATGAACATATGGATGAGATGTGATTTTGCTGTCTACTGTATAAATCTGTTTGCTTGTGTGTCCTAATGGGGATATTTTATAGCAATTCTATGGAATTGCAAGGATGAACTTGGCCATTTTCTTGTAGAAACGCTATTATTTTTTTGCATGTTTTACCCATCTTTTTTTTTTTTCTTGATAGAAAGGAAGTTTATTTTTTTCAAAGCCAAAAAAGATGGCAAAATAGTTAATACGTTCGTCCATTCTGTCTATCCATTTTTCCATCTATACCACCTCTTCTTCTTCCCGTTTGATCCCACGCCTTGCCGGGAAAGGCTAATGCACACATAAACTCGTTGGAGAGTGGAGTGAGACGACATTGACAGTCAGTTCATTATAGATTTAACCCCTCAGTGGGGGTGTGAGTCCAATCAGAGATCAAAACAACAATCCACAACCTCAAAAGAGTCAACACTCGGTGTTTTAAGCGTGTCTGTGTGATGAGGTGTAGGTAAGAGAGTTGCGGCTACTCTCCCGGACACCTGAAGGGAATTGGCGGGGCCCTTGAGGAGCGCCGTGTCAGAAAGCCTGTTGAATAATGCATGACCACAGAGCAGTTGGGCTCTCTAATACCACCTGACTCTGAGACATCCCCCTTTTAAGATCAATAACACTTAGAAGCTGCTTTATAATGTGGGCGACGCTAAAATTCCATCATCGGGCAATTAGTCAAACCTTTCTTTTCCTCACCCATCCTCTCCCATTTTTGGCTCTGGCCCCTGGCACAATTTGGGGTCACGTCGTTTGTTAGAAGAGATTAATGTGGGGACGGGTCTGTCATTGATGGAGTGATTCTTGGGATTTGCAAAAAGCAGTTTGTGGTTTTTTAAGTACCAGAATATAGGATTAAAGGTCGGAATTCATCTCCGGGGTTAGTTCTCAGGTCGGCCCTCCATCCATCCATCCATCCATCCATCCATCCATTCATCCATCCGTGTGTCCTGTTCTCATGTTTTTCACAATCAAATAATACATACGCTAATTATGACGTCCACACACTCCATTACCAGCACCACGCTCTGTGGTCTGCCTGAATGCATACATATCTATATGTAATGACTGAATAAGCTGTGCAGACAGGAGCCTTCTTCACTCTACTCCACTGTGGGGGAAGAGAAGGGAGGGGGGGAGTCAAGGGTCAGGAAGCTATAATGCAGTGTAAATGTATTGGCATGGGGATTCAGAGTTCATTAGAGGACCATTACAGTCTGTGAGTGACATCACTTTCTGTCTGAGGGAGCTGGATGAAAAGAGACATGTACGTCATCATGAATGGCCTGTGTAGTCTTTGCTGTAATGTCTTATGATGGATGATCTCAGGGCAAGAGTCGACCCAGTCTCAAATATAGTCAGTGAGCTGCTTTGGTTACATCTGTTCATCTATGTGGATGGTTCACATCTGTGTGTCATCACATAACAAAGGAAACTTTAGGGTCAGCACTCGAAGATTATATAATCCCTTCCTCCACCCATAACCTGTTCAAATCCGTCTCAGTCCGAATTCACATCTCGCATTCTACAAAAACAGCTGCTTAGGTCTGCAAGTAACCAAATCTATCAGACGTGAGCAAGCTAAGGAAAGGAAATTACCAGTGTGGTCCGCGTACTGGTTTAACGTGCACCAGGGCCGAACGTCTCCTTATTCATTATTCACTGTTTATTGGTGAGCAGCAAGGAGAAAAGGTGAACAGGGAGCAGTTGGGGAGTCACAGAGTCATCTTGAACTGTATCATTCAAACGGGGATGATCTCTTCTCTTAGTTTTCCGGCTCTGGGAGCACAGCTTCGTTCCCCCTCTGTCAGTCTGGAATAATAGAATAATAGCATAATTAACTGGCAGGAATATTTTGCCCTGGGGACAAGCTCTGGTGCTCCATTAGAAAAAGCTGGAGTCCTGGTCTTTGCTGTAATTAGGTCTCCATGGGTTGTAATTGTCCTGCAGTTTTATAGTTTAAATGGTAGTGGTACGGTGGAATGGAAGCTCCAGTAGGAAAGCAGAACCATCTGTGTGTGCATAAACACACTGGAGGTGTTTCCACTGCGCCTCAGACCCATCTGAGGCTGTTATGGATATGTGACGTGAGAAATTAATAATTTTCATATTTGCTAAACAAAAACTGTGACAGGTCATTTATTTACAAATTCAAATTTTCCACGATTTTCCAATATTTAAAATAGATATTTGTAATATAAATAGCTCTGGGGGGGGGGGGGGGAATCCCACCCCTGCTTTCATTTAAGTGGCTTCTCCCCAAAAATGACTGTTCCTAGAAGTTTATTCTGCAGATGGTGCTGCATTTCTGCTGTTTGTCATTTAGTTGTTGAATCGAAAGATAAAATAATGATAAATTGAAAGATGTTAAATCCCCAGTGTAGAACGTCTTTGGCAGTATTTGCTAAGCTTCCAAACTCAAAACCAGCCTAAATTGTATTTTTGTTGTCTCACTAGAATTCTAATCAACATGTCTCATCCAGCACAGCCCTCCTATATTCTTCTATCAAAGGCAGTTTTAGCAGAAAGAACAACAAGGGAATTACTGATTAACAAAAATTTCATCTTGTGAGTATGATTTCTACCACACGTCTGCACACTGTAGGCTGAACTGAGGCAGAGCGAGCAGCTCCCCTGTTACCGCTCATCCCTCTCCACCACATGTGGACACTTATCTGGCACCAGCAGCGTTTTAATACGACGGATAATATGTGTAATAGTCTATTGACTCTGACTCTTTAACAATGCATACCGCAAGCCAGCTAGCCTCTGTGCGTCGCACAGCCGTGACTGATCTTCCGTAGAGAAGGATAGCAGTATATATTGTCTTTTCATACAGCAACTTGCACTGTGCTTCACTGGATACAGAGCAGCAGTCAGCTTCATTCCTGTCTCTGATTTATTAGAATTTTCATCACCTCAATTGATCGAGACCCTTTACTCAAGGGACAAAGATGCAGACTAAATGACTATTGACTGCCAAATGTTTGAAAAATGCATTTGTCAGACCACCAGGGCTATTGATGAGGGTGTATTAAAAAATGCATCTTGAAGAATCGATGAATAGGAAAGAGAAAATCCACAGCGGTAGACTACCAGCGAGTATCCTGCTTGATTATTTGTGCAGCCTCTCTCCGTAGCTCCCGACTATTTTCCTCTTTGTTTTTCTGTCTTTCTTTTGTCTCCTAGTGCTCATGTGCTAACCACTGCTGGCGCATTGCAGTAAACTAGGGGAGGTAGAGTGGTAGGGTGTGTGTTTGTGTGTGTTTGAGGAGTTGCAGCATCGACAGGCATCCATGGGTTTACTGTCTTCATAAATCCTACTTACTCACTGCACATGCAGAGATGCTGACCTTTTCTCAGAACTTCCTTTTTCTTTTTTATTGCAGTACAAAACAGAGCAGAAGATCACACAATATTTCATTTTAGAATACCAGAGGATTAAAGAATTGTTTCAATGAAAGAATGACGAACATTTGAGTAATTTTACTGTAAGCGATTTAAGTGTTGATGCCACATCCTCGAGTTAAGAAGGTTACATTCTTTTGACCTGACAAAATTGAGAAAGTGATGACTAATATTCTGCTGCAGTCTGATCTCTTTGTACGATTAAGAAGGAACAATATTCATACTGTATATTTGCACTACAGTCCTCACAGGATTTGAATGAATCGTGTTGGGGGTTTCAGACCAAACAAGAGTTTCAGCCACTCGTGCAGAAATGTTGGCCGCATGGGAGGCGACGGCGCAGTTGATGGTTGTGTTTGTTTTAGGATTTTAACATCCTCATTTCATGACTGGCTGGACTTTACAGAGGAGATGATGAAAGGTGCAACAGTCCACGCCATCTCGTACTTCAAGTCTTCCTGGCTGGCTTTGGCTCTTTCTCTCTGTCTGTTTTATCTCTTTGTGAAGAGCCGGCATGTCTGTCAGCTAACGCTCCGTCTACATCATTAGTGAGTGATGGACAACTTTTGATGTATGTCATCATTCATTGGTAAAATGCGTGTATGTTTACGGGTCTGAAGTGAATCCCGGTAAAATTGAAGCTGCTCCGAAAAAAGTAACGAGCGACCTTTGACGTTTAAAAGCCGAGAATACAGGCGGCTGGAATGATGATACGCCGCGATGAAAGGAAACATTTTTGTGAAGTGTTTGATTTTATTTTGGCCTTTATCACCGCTGAGGGAAATGATGGGAAAGAAATGTTTCCGGGAACATGTCTGTGGTGCTTTGAAGTAATAGTGTTTGTTTATTAGTGTGAAACCCAGCAGATGAAACGACCGACTATGACAGCAGAACAAAAGAGGATGGACCCGTTTGGTACTACTGCTGCCATCAGCTATCAGATTGGGGCTGCGGGTTGTGATTATTTTTATTATTGATTAACGTATGGATCGGGTTAGGTCAACTTCAAATGTATTGTTTGATCCACAACACAAAGATATTCAGTTAATTGTCATAGAAAATGAAATTAACCGAGGAAATTTTTTACATTTGGGGATCTGAAATGTATTTTTCTTGAAATAATAATAAAAAAAATCTAAATAATCCATCATAAAAGCAGAGATTGCGACAAATAAAATTGACAGACCACCAATTTATCAACTAGTCCTTGCAGGTTTGCAATATTTTTGACATTGAATAGGTCTTATAAGGCTTATTTTAGCAAGAAAATAGTTCCTGAAGCAACTGGGAACTGAGATTTGCCATTAGGGCTGGCTTTGGAATTCTTTGTGTGTGCTGGGAATAATGGTGAAGGGTTTCAAGTGTCAAATCCAGGTCAAGGAGACTTCTGAGAGTTAATTAGGGGACATAGAGAGGACTTGAACCTGAACACGCTTATCTCAAGGGGTGGGCAGGTGAACGATTGGAGGTTCTCAGGTCAAGATGTATCACTTCTTTGCAGAACAGGGAATTTTTCTGTGAGTATGTGTGCATGTGCGCTAGCATACATGAACTCCTGCTTATGCGTATGTAACTGTTTGATTCACTCATTCAGGGAACGGGACTTGTCTCGGTAATAAATGGCACGGTAAACATTGAGCGGAGCCAAAACAGCCCCCTGGAGACAAACCATGTTTGTGTGAGATCAGCAGAAAAGGTCTTATCAGGCCTGTTATGGGCCTTTCCCTCAGCGTGAGGATGGTATGGGCTTTGCATCCTAATGTCCTAATCTATTCTTCATTAAAGCTTAACGCAGCAGTTAACGGGCCCTCTGATAGCATCACACTGTGCCCTCGCTGCAGCACAGATGAGGCCTGTGTGCCACTGATAAAGTTTCAAAATGGAACAAAGGTGGCTAAAAAATACGGCCCGGAGAACGCCAGGGAGAGGCGATCGCCATGGCAATAAGATACCTGATCTCATTAAGAACAGTGAAGTGTTAATTTTAACAGGCGAGCTCTCGATATTCCACATGCCTCCATAATTTAGGGAGGATGCCGACGTTTGGCGGGCCCCATCACGAGGTGCCATGTGTTCCCTGGTAGATGATTCCATCTGGCCTCGTTTATAGCGGGCTACTGCGAGGGCTCCACCAGCTGATGATTAACCGGCCCCAATGTGAACCCTAAAGCAAGCAGAGCGTGTGTGTGGGCAGGAGCCCTCCTACACCTCCAGTCTGTTGAGTTATACTGTCTCACTATGACAGATGTGGTGTTGCGAGTGCCAGCATTTTGCTAGAAAATACAAGACTAGAAGGGATGTATTCCTCAAAGATGCCAACAGGAAGTTTAAAATCTGTTGTAAAAGTGAATAAAACAAGCGTGAAAATTCCCCAGGATCCCACTGCCACAGGAACGTTTCATGGAAAAAAGTTGTTTAGTTAAATTGCAAGTTTTGGTAATTGCACATGTGAAAGTTTTTCTATTGTCAAAAAAAAAAAAAAAAAAGCAATTTTTTTATTCCTTTGCACACTACACTGAAAGTTCTCAGATAGTTACAGGCACAACTTTTTGTGTGTAGAAAGTTTAAAAATGCTGACTAGTTTTTGAGTTATGCTCCAGAAACAAAACCTGACAGATGGACAGACGGAAACTCCTAACCCCCCCCCCCACTTTCCAAAAAGACAAAAACAAAAAAACCCCAACCCAAACCCCCTCCTATCCTCGTGTCGGGGCATAAAAACTAGAACATTTAATTGGAAATGCTCATCAATTTGTCAGCCATCTAATATAACAGAGAATATGGGAACACAACGAGGAGTGTGATGTAAATCTTAGAACAAATGAATAATGCATCATGAAGTAGGAGGGAAAGATAATGGGGGGAAAATGAAGAGAAAAGAGGGACACATGATTGGCAATGACAAGTAAGATAACAGAGAAAGTGATCAAAATTCAGGAGGCTCTCCTCTGCATTCAGGCAACAAGCCAATTATGCACAAACCGATGAAGACTGGGCTGCTGATAGCCTTCAGGCCCTGAAGTATTTTTGTCTCCGCAATAACACCTCGAAGAGCGAGGTGGCCAGTTTTAGCTGTAATCGGGGATAGCTTTTTCAGCTGTTATTATTTTTCCATTTTCTATGCTCCCTCTGATGCTTACCTTATGCGCACATTTGTCCAGCTTTCAAAAAAATGTGCTGCTGTCAGGACAAATACTTGACACAAAGCTCATCCCTTTCTTTTTTTTTTTAGTGCTCCTTTTGCTTATTGTTTCTCTAAATATTCAGATGCCGCTGGCGAGATAACAGGAATTGCTTGCATGCAAATTAAATAACACATATATGAATGAAAGAACCCCACACAATTCTTTGCGCATTCTATAGGAATCCATGGAGTTAAGTACATGTTAAATTCTTATGTACATTCTTCCTCACATTAAGGTCAGAGGTCAGGATCAGAAAGGCAGGACTGTGATTGGTTGGGATTCACTTGTTCTGATGCAACAAAAAAACATGACATTACATCACTGGATAGATAAATCATAGTTTTTGATGAACTTGAATGCTGCAGATATCATTAATACAGAATAAATCGAGACAGTTTGTAGGAGGAAAGATTGTGTCTATGATTCAAATCAAGCCAAATGGATGAATGAACTTGTTACTTATTTAACATCTTATACCTGAGAGTGACTTCAGGTTGAGCCTCACCTGAACTGCAAACCAATTTAAACAAATGACTCTTCATAATGTGAGGTGTAATCTCAGTGACTACAGATGGATAAAACTAAAATTATTTAATCCAACATGCTATGACATGTTATGATGTCAGCATGCTGAAGTTTCTACTTTTCTGCTACGGTGCAAAGTCTTCAGGAGTGTGTTGTGGATTGAGTGCACCTTGGAGAATGATGAAGGGTGAGTTATTTATTCTCTTTGTGATCAGATTTACTTCATATCAAACTCTCCTAACCTTATCATCTGAGGGGGAGGTTCCATCATATTCCCATTCAGCCACACCATTGATTAATGTGGCTGAGCTGCCGCCCTAAATGAGTTTCGGATTGACACTCCAGTTTATTAGACTCTGTGTTGAAAACTGTGTGTAATTAAAGCTCTCACCCTGGCAGCTATTGTGACGTGTGCATTCACCCTATTCGTGTAAGCGTGGCAGAATGCTGCCGCTACTTTCCTTGTGCACGACTGTGTTTGATCTGATGATGACATCAGGACCTTAGAATATATGATAAAATCTTTGAAGTGGTGCAAAATCTGCTCCTGGGAGTGTTTTGTAATTTATTTTAATTTAACTGTTTTTTTGTTGTTGTTCTTGTTGTTGATGAGTTGACTCGACTTTTTTCCAATGCTTTCTCTTTAGTGTGTTAGCAATTTTTTTTCTCCTGAAATTAAAACAAGCATCCTCCACCCTCATTATAACAAGATTTAAAAAAAAAGCAAAACTCCTGAAATTAATCTTGAAAGTTTGTTATGAAGAAATTTGTCAAAAAGAGTCAAGAAACATTTATTACAACCATATTTTACGCACACAATATTTATGATTTATGCTTTTTTATGTATTGATTTATATTTCAAACTGTTCAAGGGGAATTGAACGTAAATCAAATTCGGTTAAAAAAATGCAAATAAATGCACGTCTTCCACCATAAACACAAAACAGACAAAATTGCATGTTTTTGGTGATAATGAAAGGATGCATCAATCAGCAGATGGGTGGATAGGAAGACTGAGAGGACAAGGTGACACTAATAAATTCTGACTATAATTAAAGGATACAAAAATCAATGTAGTTTATAAGGAGGAAAGTGTAAAGAATGTCATCTGTCTACAAAAACAGTTACGGCAATCTATATATTCCTGTTTTGGGGTCACGCTAATCCACATGTTAGCACTGGATCCTGATTGGTTAAACTTCATATTGCAAATGCATGACACAAAAGAGAACTAATATAACACTGAACTGAACACAGTTATGATTTAGTAGTTAGCATCTCTCACAAAATTGTTAATACTGAATGAATGAGCCGTGAAATGCTTTTTACGTTCAGTTAGCTCGACCCGTGGAACACCTGTGGATTCATTCCTTCAGAACTTTGTCTCCACTTCAAATCAGACATTTTTAGATGCAGGTGGTGAGTATTTGAAACCCTGCTGCGAAGAAATGAACCTTCAGAAGAATGTTGGAACCAAAGCCGTTATCGCTGCAGTTCTGAATTGTTTCAATCTTCCTGAGTTTGGGAATAAGTCAGTCGTCTCGCTGTTGTTTAGTCTCTGAAAAGTTGATGAATAACTGGTTTGTCTCCGGATTTATGAGCCCCTGTCTCACTGTGTGGCATTATGAAGTTGAAACCAGTGAGACAATCTAATATTCTATACTTAAATGATGAATAATGTCACAGACCGCCCAGAGGTATCAAAAAAGAGGAATATTAAGCATTCCCAAACCCAATTTCAACCCCACCAGTGGAGCAAATTATGTTTCTAATGGCAGGGGGAGCCATCAGATTTGAGTTTGAGGACAGGCTGATCTGAGTTGCGTGTGTGTGTGTGTGTGTGTGTGTGTGTGTGTGTGTTTTTTTTGTAGCGCTGCAGGAGCTATCAGTTTGAGATGGTGATTTGGATGGCGATGGGTTGGGTTGGACAGGTAATCTGGTGCAGCCATTAGCGCCCGTTAAGTGTCTGGGTCTCCGTGTCACACCTTGTCCATCAGCCTCTGTTTGGTGAAACATGGACTTTCCATTTCCAGAGGCTGCTCCCTCACAAGTCAAACAGACCCCCCCCCCCCCCTTCAGAGCAGGTAAGCACCAGGAGATAATCCTGCAGCAGGGCTGACACCCCACATCGAAAAAAAAAAAGAGACTAATGTGGTGTAAATGGCTGAGCTGACTCTCCACATCAAGCACCACCCGCCACAACCCTTTGTTAAACCCCCCACCCCCTCCGCTCCTGCTACCTCCTCCACCTCCACTTCGATCCCGGTGACCAACCATTCAAGCAGTCTGATAAGGGGCCACGACCCTGAAGAGGCCCCTGATTGCAAGGGGTAATTAATGCCAACGGGGACGTGTTCATAAAGGGGAGTAGGAAGGCTTTAATATCCTCATCAGATGGGGGGGGGGAGATAAGAGTCTGTGCTCAGATGTGGGACGACACAGATGCAAAGTCAATACATGATGTTTGATATTTTTGAATAATTACCCCTAGAGAAATAAATTTCTGTCTGTAGAATAAAACTTAAAAGAAGTTATTCCAGAATAAAATGAGGATTTTATTTATTTATTTTTAATCTTGGTTGGATTTTCCTTACACATGAACATTATTTTTTAAAAAAGTGATATAATTATGACAATACTACAGAGGTTAAAGCTTAACCATTATTATTATTATTATTATATTTTGAAGTCCTTTATTAGAAATTGTAAAAATAGCAAATCAAAATATCAATCAAAATCAAAGCACCGGGACACATTCCATAACGATGTTAGGAAATGGCAGAGACGAGTGAAATCTTTCATCACTCTGGAAGCAACCTTTAAAGGTCAAAGTAAGGGAGGGTGAAAAAAAAAATCTAATCTTAATAACGTCCATTGACTTTGTGCTGCTTTTTCTTTAAATTGTATGTGGAGTGGAAAGGTTTCCCTCATTGTGAGAGCAACACAATCAATCAGCAGTCTGAAGTGTATTAATTTCCTGTTGAAGCCGACTAGCATGGGGACGGTTGGCGAGTCGGTCGGCGCCCGAATACTTGGCCGCCGCGTCTGATGGATTTCGTCAGCGTCTGGCCGTCAGGCAGAGCCTCCAGATTTTTGGAGTCATTTACTCTTTTGTTATAATGTTCTGAACAAGAGCACTCTTAAAAAATATCAAGTTAAAGCTTGAAGTTTGCGACAATTTTAAAATTTAAAATGAATAAACGCTTCAATATGAGAATGAATTTCAATTTCAGCTTCTTTTAACGTTCTGGGCTAGAATTTTTTCCGACAGATCGTGCGACTTCAGAGGTATTGGCGATAAATTGACTCGACTGCAACCGTGAAGTTAAAGGACGCGCGGATTCTAAAAGGTGCTTTTGTTCGTGGAGAATAAGGGAAGTGATGGCAATCACACCCTTGATGAAACAATTACCTTTCCCTCAGTCAGTTTGCCGCCACGGCGAGCCCAAATCCCACAACTCAACTTTCTCCTCCTCTTTTGTGTTGTCTTCTTCCACCTATAGCCGTCACTGTAATTAGTGCTTCTGTCATTTGCCCTGACATGGGTAGAGAGGGGGGTGGGTGGATGATGGTGGTGCACGTTAGTCCGTATTGTGTACGAGAGGGAGGGTGTTGTCGTGGCTACGGATAAAGCAGAGTAGCTATAGGTTGACTTCCACGTCGATCGATTCTCAATTGCCGTAGAAGCGCCTTCCTCCTGTTTTTTTGCCAATTCAACACACGATTAAAGCCGGCGGGGTGATTACCATTCATCTGGAAGCAGACAGCAAGAACAGGCCCTTAAAGAAAAATGTGAGAATCAATCCATTATGAGCAACTCTTCTCCTTTCTCTCCCTCTCTTTCTATCTTTCTTTCTTTCTTCCACCTTTTCTTCCTCGCTCGCTTCTCACCTCACGACTTCTTTTTCCTCCATCATTAAGGTCTAATTTCTACCTTTCTGTTCTGTTCTCCACCCCACCTCCCTCCTTGTCCTGTCTGTGTTCTCTGTATTTTTGGTCACCATCATTACTTAATTTGATCCCACCAAGAAAACCTCCTGTTGCTGCTATTAGGGTTTTTTTCTTCCACCGCCTTTTGCTAAATTGGCCCTAAATGCATCAAGGAGACTATTGATCCTGTGATTTGACATCTTTTTAGAGGGAGCGTCATCTTAAATAAGACTTCTTTTAAACTTTTTCTTGAATATATAATAACTTTATTGATTGGAGTCTTGACTGAATATGCTCCAAGACTGTAAAGGAGTCAAAATAGAGCACTGAATGTGTCTTTAATGTGTGAAAAAAAGTACATGAGAAGCACCAATTTGGAGTTTGTTGAGTTTCTTTATTTTTTTTCAGGTCCTGTTTCCTTCATCTTGTGATTGTTACACAAACTTTCCAATGTTTTTTTCTTCTTCTGATTGACAGCTGATGGTCAAAGTAGGAGAAATGTAGAAACCTGCCAAAAGAGGAAGAAAGTTCTAAGATAAGCTACATGGTTGAAAAAACAAAACAAAACAAAACAAAACAGGATTTGCATGAAAAAAAATGCTTTATGAATGTTTTATGGGGAAGGACAGACATTCAAGTCATTTTTAGGCTTCAAGGATTCACTAAATATCTGAGTAGCCTTACATAAAAGAAATATTTTTCCTCATGCAATTGCAGGAGCATGTTTTGTCAGGTTGTTAATTTTTTACGCAGCCATTCAGTAACGGTATATCCAAAGTTCATCCGCCACAGATGTTGAGTTTCATTGAAGTTACCTGCACAGGTAGAGAAACCTAATTGTAAAGTGTGATGTGAGGATCTCTACATCTTTTGTAATTACTTTTTTTAAGTGTGACTGTCCAAGGTCTGGCTCGTGCATAGAGAGAGCCTGGGTCTCAGGTCATTAAACCTGGAAAATAACGTGGGTGAATTCATTAAGGCGTGATGATTGTTGATAGCGGGCGCAGGTCAAGAATAGACGGAGATAAGGAAAGGTCTCTGATAATTGGATTTATGTGGACACCAAGGCCTCGCCTTTATTTTGAAGGAAGAGGATATAAAATTACCCACAGCTGACAGGCGTGCAAATACCACTTCACACACACACACACACACACACATACACACACACCCAGAGAGCACTAAAGACATTTAAAAAGTGTGCTATAAACACACACATACACACACACACACACATATACACACACGCAGATACACAACACATATTAGTAGAGCGTGAGGAAATTATTACAAGTGTAACAGCCTAAAAAATCACCTCATTCAAGATATTATAAGAAATCCAATTTGCAGCTGTTCCTCATGAGAAGTGATAAGCAGCATGTGTGTCTCTGTGTGTGTTTGTATGTTTGTGTGTTGTGGTGTGTGTGTGTGTCTCTCTCTCTCTTCACTTTTGACGGAAAGGTGACAGCCGGGCAGAATTCAAACCCTAAGAACTTGGCTCTTTACTGAAAGAAAAAAAAAAAAAATCACACATCCGAGTCCTTGTTCATCAAAAGTGAGACGTGGGGACTCTCTTCCCTGACGCAGCAGGAAAAGCGTGACTGATTGAAGTTGATTTACCCTCCAAGAGCTTTTGCTTTGCAGCAGAATGCCGAACCACGTGAAGACGGTCGAGTAGGCAGACGTGGCCGGGATGATAAGTAAAAGGATCCTCCACCAGCTTCCCAACACACACACACACACACACACACACACACACACACACACACACACACACACACACACACACACACACACACACACACACACACACACACACACACACACACACACACACACACACACACACACACACACACACACACACAGTTACATCATCAGCGTGACACTTTCCTCAATCTTGATGGGTTAATTACGCCTTAATAGCAAAGTCAGCCAGCCCCCATAACCATGAAGGCAACACCAAGGATATATTTTTTTCATTATTGCAACAGTAAATCAACGGCAAATGCGACGGAATTTTGTTGTGAGGTTTTTAAATGGCTGCCTATATCACTAATGTCCTTCACAGTGTCACATCTGTTTTATTTTAGAGACCAGAATTCAGGAAAAAGTGTATTCTGGTTGTACTTTATGAGCCGTAAACATTATATAGTAAATAACTTGGTTTCACAAAATTCTAAATGTAATACAACAACTTTTCATAAAGATAATAGAAGCTAATTTTAATTTCTATTCTTTGGCTACTTGGAGGCTTTAAGCGATGTCTTTGTGAAGTTTGTGAAACTGTTTGGACTGTTGTGTTATTGGAAAGTGTTGCAAAAAAAAACAACAACACAAAAAACTTTTTGCATCTGATGCTCCATCTTTTTAACGCCCTTTTTCACTTCCTTCGTTTCATCGACATTTATTGCAAGTAAACTTTAGCACGCTGGTGGATCGTAAGCTGCTGCTTGAAAAAGAGACTAAGATAATCACATTTCTGGAACTAAAAGTAAAACTAGTTTTGATAGCAGCATGCCATTTCTTAAAAGAAAAATGGCAGACATGCTCTCCATCCTCTCATATCTGGTCTATCATTGCATTAATTCAATTTTAGTTGAACTTTTTAAATTGTGCCGTAATTCTTTCTTGTTGGAATTTTATTTCTTCACTTTTAAATATACCTAATCCTTTCTCAGTGTGTTAAGCAGCTCATCTTCCATATTTTTTTTTAACTTCTTCTTTTATTGATGTCTGCTGTAACTTCCTATAATTGGTTCACAAATATATATATATATATATAAGAAAGAAAGATCTGGACTGAGACACATCTTTTTGTTGGACCAAAGACACACAGAAACACGTGCACACAAACACAGATACACACGCCATAATGGGACCTGGAATAAAATCATATCCCAACATAAGGCCTTTCTTTACGTATGAGAGCCGTTAACATTTTCTGTTTCATACGTTCCTTTAATTTCCCCTCCATATCTTATTATGGAGGGGAGTCTACAAATGATTCTCTTTGTCCATCAAAGGAATTACAAATAAGCAGCTATCACCATAAAACAGTACATTGCCTCCGTGCCCTTAGGTCAGATAGCAATGAAATTGATTGATAATCAGGAAGCGAGATCACAGCAAATATGGTTACTGGAAATTAACAAGACTATTGTATCAACACATTTTCTTTTCATTAGAGTCCAGGGTACTCTTCATTCTAATGAATCGCCAAGAGTTGAGTGCGTTTTGGGTGGCAGACCTTGATCGGTTATTAATCACATAAATGGCACCAATTAAAGCCCACAGAGCGGGGTATTAAGGCTTTTAACTGGCCCTAGATTACCCCAGACCACTCCACTAAGGACCTTTAATTACCGTTCATACCAGGAGTAGGTCTGCGTCAATTAATATATCAATGCGTGGATAAATTCACAGAGTGGGCTACTTGTGTCTAATTGCCATGATTGACTTTTACAGGAGAAATATACCCGAACAGAACAATTTTGAGATTGTGTTTATGAGAGAGTGAGGCGGACAACATTGAGGCCAGTGCTGGACAAGCTGCTTGGAAGGTGTGCAGAGCTGCCAGCGACACTGTACTGACAAAAGTGAATTGCTTTAAATACTTGTTGCATGGGATTCCATGTTTTAAACATGCTCTCATTGAGCCGTAAATGTGTGGATGCTACCACAGCAGGAGATAAAACAACCTGCAATCAGACATTAGTCAATGTCTGGAGATGATGTTGGGCATTGGCAATTTCAGATTGCCCAAATGTGAGCAACTAGAGGAGGTGCTGTTTAAAATGAACTCATAAAATCTCGGTGACATTGTACAGAAAGTGATGCTAATCACCCCGTGTGTGTGTGTGTAGATCTCATTAGACCAGACGGAACTAAAGCAATCCACTGTCCAGAAACAATTAAATTACATGCATACAAAGTGACATCATTTGTCAATTATGTTATCTCCCCCCATTTCATCCGGTATGGTTCGGATTCTTTGTCGTCAAGTTTGTCTGTCGGCGTGTCGCCAGCGCCTGTCATAACAGCGAGTCGTCACGACACAAAGCTTCCCTTCTCACGGACGAGACAAGATATGTCATTAATTAAAGAGAAAGAAAAAGACAAGGAAACGGAATCAATTATATGTTTAATATCTCAGAGAGCAACAAAATGTGGTGAATTTCTCCTGAGACTGCAGATATGACCGACTATCATGAGTGAGAAATTTAATTCAGGATTAGTATATGCAAATTATATTCTCATGAAATATCAAGGGAGGTGAATTATCACAATTCAAAGAATGTTCTGTTGAAGTTTGATAGAATGTTTTTGTGGAATACAATCTTTCTATTTTGAGGGAACAGCGGCGGGTTTTCACCTGGACATGCTTGCCGATTTGAACTTTATATTAATTGGTTTTCTGGATCTGATAAAACATGTGGCGCATGAAAAGTTTGGGGATTTTAAATAGTCATTCTGTTCAAGGGCATCAGTGATACTAGAGTCACATTCATCAATGTGAAGCACAGTGTGAAGCTTTGGTTTAAAGGCTACACAAAGATTGCTGGGATCAGAAACTATAGGTGCAAAAAAAATCTACTCTTATTGGATTTTCACTTTTCCGAGATATTTTTTTAGAAGCACGTATTATATGGCTCTAAGATAACTAATCACAACCCATGAGTCGTTAGTCATAAGTCATTTAAAAAGAAAATTCAAATTTCAAATTAAAAGTTCTTTTACAATTTTGCAGCTTTTTTTTCCACATTCATCTCTTAGGGTTCCTCCAGGTAAGGTAATATATTTATATTATATGTGAACATCCAAAACAGCAAATCAGTCACTTTGCATCATCCATCCTTACAAAATCAAGTATAGTGCGGTTCCCTGAAAAAAAGATTAAAGTGAAATAGAATGGAATATAATGTAAATCAAATCTTAATTCTTCCAGATGGATAAGCCATTTTGTTTCAGTTATAAATGTTTAAATTCACAACATCTGTCTTGACCATATAATCATTGTATATGCAGAGAATATTCCATTCACCCCATGGTGAACACATTTCAAATGTTCCCACTGATAATGCAAAGATCTTTCTGTAAATCAGTATGCAAGTATGCATGTGCTGATGAATTTATTTACATTCTATTTGCTGTAATTTGAAACAATGCAAAGATGTGTCTAAGACATCTTGATTTAGGAAGCTCATTTGGAGAATAAAATTGTTCCTCTTTTGGCTTTGCGTGTGTTTTCATTGGTGCTTTGGGGATTATTCCCATTTTTCTTCCTCGCTGTTGTGTTACAGTAGTGGGCTCCACTGCAGAGGAGTTGTGCAGAATATATAGCTTTGTTGGTGCTGGTTGAACCACATAAAATGTCTTTATTATGCACCTTAATAAAAGAAAAACATATACACACAAGTGACTGGAACCACAACTGTAACAAACTACAAGTATAATTATGCAACTGTAATTATAACTGTATTTCTTCTTCAGAAGGGCACTTTAAGCCAAAGACAATAAAACAGGAAAGCTGCACAGGGAGCCGCTGCAGTGACTGCATCCTTTGTCCTTTCTGCATAATATATGCAAACTACAGCATTAACCTGCACTGGAAGTTTCATGGCACACACACTCAGTCATGCAGGTCTGACACACAACGCTTGTTTACAAGCCTGTATCTCACAAGGCGAGTTTGTTTTTCATTGGTTGTTAAAGTTCCCTTTCTATGCCTGCTGGTGGAACCATGTAATGCTATTAGTTTTTTTTTTTTTTTGCATTTTAACGCTTCAAGAATGCTTCAGAATTCATCTCATGCTTTTTTTTTTTCTTTAGCTCATCTTCAAGGCTTGGCAGAAGCTTAATTTTCGCTATCAGCAGAGCGGAGGCTCCTTCATGTCGTTAATCGATACACTGCTCCGTTGCAAATATATTAGCGCCTCAGCCAAGAAGGTTGTGTTTGTTTGTTTGTCCATTTGTCTGTTTTTCTACAGGATTATGGAAAAACTAGCAGCCCGATTTTCAAGAAACTCGATGTAAGATGTAAGGAGTTGAAGCCTTTTATGAACAAATATCATCTAATTGGTTCACTTTGGTTACATGCTAAAGCACACCGACCCACACCTCTGCACAACCCTGCAGGATACTGCAAAATTGCTCAATTTTGTGTAAATGAAAGACAAAGTACACACAATCCCACCACCTACCTGCAGATACTCTTTCCATCCATATAGCTGATAGTGTTGTAAACTATTAGAGAGTTTTAAATGATGGATGACTGTGCGATATCAAAGTTGATAATAATTGAAATAATTTCGGGACTACATCAAAAACATACAGATGTTCATGAAACAGTTGTGTTGTCCTATTTTTGAGGATTGATGGCAATCCCAACCCCCCCCCCCCCAGTTTTCTCAGTGTGCCTTCCTCTATTCGGCCTATTGTTGCTAGAGTTCAGGAACATAACACTAAATGCTCCTGTTAACCTGCGTCTGTGTCTTTTTACCGCCCCGTCACATAAACATCTACACACACTGCCATGAATGCAGACACGCAGACACACCTAGCATGAACACAAATGCCAGCTGCCTATCAGATTGGAACAGCTGGAATAAACAAGTAAAAACCAGCGCTGTAAGAGGCTGCAATCAAATTCTGAGCACCACTATAACAGAGAGGACAGGATCCGATGAACAGATGGAAAATTTCAGGCAGTCGAATGGCATGCAGCTCGGTATGAGTCAGACTTCGGGTTCCCCGGTTTTATAATAAAGGATTAGTCACAGCGGGAATTGCCATGAATGTTAAGTAGCTGTCAGTGGTGGAATAAGAATTCATAAAGTAAAACTAGATTCCCTAAGTAGCAGTGGCAAAACCACAGTATGAATATAATGTATTATAAGGTTTAATTTAAACAAAATATGCACATTAGTAAATTCTACAAAGCACCTGTTAGTAATAGTTAAGCAGTCGCGACCACATCTTTTTTAGAATATATGCACTATTACTAATGATGCACATATAAGCAGCACTTAAAAGTTGTAGTTCACTGGAATACACAACTTTATGTACTATGAGTAGCTTAATTTATTAAATAACACAACATACAGTATTTATAAGGTTATTATGGCCTTGGTATATAAAGAAATTTAACTACCACTGTCAAATTTAGAGTAAAAATTACACTATTTTCAACTGAATTGTTGCTAATGTTTCATATCTGAGTTAAACTAAATTACACTACTTTAATAAAAGTACTTAGTCACGTACCACCGCTGTGCAATAGTATTTGGCTTTTTTTCGGGTGGCTATACGTCACGGTAATCGGGACTCAGAGCCACAAACATACACGAAATTGCAAACACAGCTCCATGTGGAGCCGCACACATTTACCGAGTGCCCAATTGCTTGATTGAATGGAAACCGGGCTGTAATTACACGCCATGACAATATGTCTACTGCCCTCTGTTCCTCGGTTCCCCCTCCATCCATCCCCAAAGCCACTGACCCGTTGGCTTCTATGTAATGACCACTGAAACGAGTCATTCTGTCTTATTGACACAGCCTGGACATTATGGCGTGTCGGTACTGGGGATCACAGTTCCAGCAGTAATGACTGCTGTTGTGGATCACTGTCCCAGTTAATGACCTTTGCTGCGGGTTGAGGAAAGTGTCTGTCTTGCTGCCGGTATCGCTGTGTCCATCTGTCTGTCAGCAGACCCCCCCAGAGGTCACCGTCTATTCTAGGGGGACCCACTGACAATAACAGCGCCTGCAGTTATGAATGCTTTCATTCATTCATTCATCCATACATGACGAGGATCAGCCACACACCACCGCTGTTGTAATGCCCCATATCCATTAGAGTGACATTGATGTTGACCCTTCCCTCTTCATCCCCCCCCCTCCCCCCCCAAGCAATGGCACATATTGGGGGGCTGGATCAAGGCCCCTGGACTCAAAGGTTTGCCAGGCGACAGATGGAGGGGACACATGGAGATCGTGGCCCGCCTTCCATTACCACACACACACACACACACACACACACACACACACACACACACACACACACACACACACACACACACACACACACACACACACACACACACACACACACACACACACATACATGAACAGCCTCTGAAAAAGGATGTATGTTTTAAAGAAGCATGGTGGATTCCTCTATTTGATGCAAAAGATTGATAGATTCATAAGAATACAATATGAATCATGATGATTGATGACCAACGAATGATGCAACGTGATTAAAATAAAATCGGTTGTGTTGTGAAATGGTATTTTCTTCAATACAAGTATTCACACCACATTAACACTAATTGTTTCCCTGCCATCTGGTTACTCTCGGAATAGCACCCAAGACAGAGTACCTTTAGATCGAACAAAACAATATCATAAACTAGACATGACTATAGGTAATAACACATAAAGCTGCCAGGTAACCTGTAAATACACAAGGGTATATATTAAAATAACAAAATAAATTTCCTTTAATCTGGAGTCTCCAATCCAAAATGACATCTTACAACAGTATTTTTCAGCTTCTGTAAGCACATCCATCGTGTTTAATATTCTAGATACATCATGCATTGATGGTTCAGCATATTCTATTTGACTAAATTGGGTGGCCTATATCCCCTCAGGGTCTGAACTTGGAAATGTTCCTCGTTGCCCAGGAAGAAATAAGGTTACCACTTAAAGGCAGCATCTCTGAAAATGTTTGCATAGGTCCAGTGGGAGCAGAATATTAATGGGACTGGAAATGGAGTATACCCCCCCCCCCAATATCATAATATCATTGTTTTCCAATTTCTATATTATTTCCATGAAATGCTTGCATCTTGAAGCCTTGATCAGAGATTGAATGTGGTGAATGCAATTCTCTCTTTGCTCCCCCCAGGCGTTGCATATACTGTAGGTATCAGTGACTTGACTGACTTAGCCCGCACGCCTAAGGACCTGATGGGATCTGTGCCACCCATGTACCTCGTAATCTCTCTGGAACAACAGCACAAGTCTCTAAATGGCCCCAGGAAATGTTTGTGTATCTCTGTTTCCTGTTTTCTGGGTTGTTTTTTTCTTATTTTACATGTATTTGTTTGACTGTCTGCCTGAGTTTGCCTCAATCTCTCTTCCCGTATACCTCTCGTTCATAAGAAGATTGGATCGGTCAGTGTTTACAAGTTTATAACCATGGCAACTAAAGCAGACTGAATGTATCTTCACTGCCAATTATCTCCCTTCCTCAGGCATCTTGGACTTTCTGCACATCCTCCTGTCTTCAAACATCCTTGAATACTTGGATCATAGGTGAGAACTGTCTCCTCAATGCAAAGGTCCATTTATATACTGTGTTTTGCATGTTGTTCCTGTATTTCTGTGAGTTTTCTTTTAATTTAATCTACCATTAAAACCATATGTTCATCTAAATTTCTTTACCAAGGCTTTGTCTTTAAAGTACAGCTGGTCTCCAACCACTAAACATTGACTCCCCCATGTGATTGGTTAGGTTAAATGAAGAGAATAATCCATGTAGGAAAACTTCACCATCCAGTGTGTGGGTTTTAGTGGCCTCTAGTGTGAGGTCGCAGACTGAAACCAATTGAACTTAAGGTGTTACTAAACATGCAAAAAGAAAAAAAAATGGCCATGGTGGTCTCCTGTATCCATCGTGGACATGTACATTTAAATTTCACATTTAGAAGTCACAAAATGACCCCAATTTGAATTTTCAGATTATTATGCATCAGTGAAATTAAATATAAATATTACATCTAACATGCATACACACATTTAGATTTATTCTAAGAATATAAGCTTATACAAAGTTTTTCTGGAATTAATTAATCAGAAATTTGGAAGGTGAAGACTAGAATCAAAATAGTTTTACTAAATATTTACTACGACAGTTTTACAAGCTAGCATCTTAAGAAGGATGCTGACATTTTGCTGTTGGCTGATACGGGTAATGGTTTCGGTTGCAGTGGGACGAGCCGGGCTGCTGGTTCTGGCTGAGATGATGCAGTTCTCTTCCAGCTCTGAGGCTTGTCCCCATGGGTCGTTGATGGGCCTTTTCTCCATCTTTGGCTGGAATTTCAAATAAATCTTTGTAAGGACAAATGTGGCGATACTTTTTGACCTACCACAGGTCATGTGTCTGGACAGATTCTTTGGCTTACGTAGAAGGCTGGCACCTGAGTAGATGGTTCTATGTACTGTAGATGTCATGGTATATTGACCAGACCACAGTCAAGTTCTAGACTCCTGTATTCCAAGTTTATATTGTCTGAAAATGTTTGTATTATTTGTTGTTATTTCAGTGCTACTCTCCCCATGAAGATATAAACTAGTCAGGTGATTAGGTTTGTAAAGATTTGAGCTCTGGGATGGCTCTGGTGGGACTTATAAGAAAAGTTGGGACGTGCCTTAGTCAGCAGATGTTGCAGTTTAAAATGAAGTCCTGCGACAAATAAATCACACCCTATGCACTCCTGCCGCTTTCACAATAAAAAAGTGAGCTCTACCCCACTGCAGGCATCACATGACCGTGGCATTGTGGTAAATAGGTTATTGTCGCCGCTTCCAAGACAAAGTACCGAGTTATATCTGGTGTTATGCCTGAACTTTCACCTCTACCCTATGAACTGTGAAATTATCTATCGCTGTGGAGGTCGGAGTGAAGAAGCAAGTTTTTGTAAAGGAGGAGGCATACAGGTGGAGGACAGCAGAAAGGTTTACCAAGGCAATTGTAACAAGATTAGCAAGAGATTTAAAAGATATTGCAGCCGCATAAACACTGACTGCACTGTATAACCATCTTTCCTGCCCTTAAACACAAAGCACTAGTATTAATCTGAAGCAGGTAAAAAAGACTAGCAGCTTGTCTTTAAAGACATGTAGAAGCCACCCGGAAGTTACAAATACAGACTTTCTGACAGTCGTGAACGGTGAAGAAATGTCTCCACTCCTACTCTGTGTTTTGTTCACAGCAAGACTGCATGTTTGATGTTTTCCTGTTTCCTCCCTCGGTTCACGCTGGGCTGCTCTGAGGATCACTGCCTTGGGAAGATTTGGAAGAAAATTGGCTGAAATTAAAATTAGAATTTCTTCTAAGGTGTCACAGCAATTGGGGTGGAAAGAAAGGCAGGACCTAGCAGACAGAAAAAAGATGGGCAGATTCAACACATCTTGAGGCAAGTCCCAGTCAGCCAGAGTGAGACAAGTCATGTCTGAAGTCTCGTCAATCGTCTGTACTGACTGACATTTTTAGTTATCTAGCACAAACGTATATGTTCCCTGAAACCTATAACATTTGTACATGCCATGCTATATATGTATGTCACTCACGTAAAATCAATCCGGCCACTAGTGAAATGTTCCACTTGATTGAAAACCGTGTATTTACGTGTTACCCAACAGAAGGAGACACGAATGATCTCTATATTTGTGTATTGGAATGAACAGCGTCTTCATTCTCATCATAAATATTCATCACACTCTCCGACAGATAGATATTGTCCCCTGTAATAATTTCTGTAGTATCCCATTCTGCAGGTAATGTAGCAAAATACATCACATTAAATGGATGTGATTGGTGACGGTGATAGCACTGAGGCAATTCAGGAAGCCTTATCATAGAGGGATATTTGTATATTAGACACAGAGCATTGCAGGCTGGTAGATGTCATGCACCAGCATCATAGCTTTAGAGTGTTATTAAGGTATAAAAATACAGATGCCACTCATGTCTATCCAACATATAAACTTGGAGTATTTAACGGAATTAAAGGGCTAGCTAGACTAGATTTTTATATAAACTAATACAAGACTAAGTATAGCTGAGACTACTATACCAAAACTGAATTTGTTTAAATGTCAAATACTGACTTTGTCTCTATCTGGCAGAGAGTAGAATAACTGATGAAGAGCTCAAACAAGCAGCATTATTTAATCATTTGTACTTTGCACATGTCGCAGCCCTTAAGCCTGCAATAGAAGATTACGAATAATTTTTGTATTATCAAAGACTAATAATGACCTTTTTACCTCTAAGGTTAATTTTTCAGTGCTCATTACATCTATAGCTGATTACTGAAGCGTAACTGTGCATGATGCCAACATTTGAATTGAGAAATAGCTATATTAGCCTATATCTGCAATCTCACCAGCCATTAGTCAATTAAAGGGTTAATTACTTGTCACGTAAGACGCTTTGGTCTTGGTTGGCGCGCCACTTCCAGATGACCAACCTTTAATGTAGCCCACTTAAATATGCATGAACCCTCCCAGTGGGACTTTAATGGCCCCCAGTTCCTCCCCCCATCTAAACCTCACCCACCCCCACCTCCACCTCCTACCCCCCACACCATTAGATAAATGAGATGGTGCACCTGGAGTTACCAAGACAACACTTTGCTCAAGCGTCTGTGAAAGAGACTACTGAGGGGACACATTTCAAAATTGTGTCTTGGATGTTGTTAGCAAGCCTCTCCTGACCCCATTCATTCATTCATATGTAAATGTCTGCCTGTAAGAACCGGTACCTGCTATAATGAGAAACTTTGTCCTAATTCATGTCAGTCAACTGGTACAATTTGCATTCTTTTACAGCGACAGACCAGCTAGATGCCCTTACTCCATATTCTTATGGACATTATGCATTGCTGGTACAGTCTGTACTCTAGCTGCCATTGGAAAATATTGACTGATAACTTTATTTTAATTCCCAAATGTTATTATTACAGAATTATAAATTGGTGATAGATGAAAAGTCATATTTTTCCCTTCCTGTAATTTGCTGCAGGATTGTTAGATTGTATTAGCGGTCTGTTGGTTCTAAAAGATTCTAAACAGCTACCAATGCTAATATCTATGGTCCTAATTATTAAATACTTCACACATTTCATTTAGTTTTTTAAACTATGTGTTTATTTATAGGAATATTAATCTCCCCATGACTTCTAGATACTGATGGTGGTGGAGGCCGATTACTGTATCAAAATGAATGAGGTTGAGAAGGCTGATGAAAGATGACTTTGATAAATCTATGTTGTTTGGTTGGTGATAGGAAAGTGGAGAGCTCACGTCACAAAGGCATGATAGAACTAGAGTTACAGAGAAAAGGCTGTTTAAGAAAAGAAACCAAAAGATATCAAAGAGTTATTGAATGTGAACAGCTGGCATCAACCGACACCCAGAGACAATGATAGCAGGAACACTGAGCATGCAAGTGTGAATGACGGGATGTGTCATTCACCTCTGAGTGTGCTAGAAAGTAGTCTTCCTAACTGATTGTTCATGAGAACTTCTTGTAAGTCATTGTGTTGCTGCAAACTTGAACACACTACCATCTGTCTCAAGTCAGTTCCTTACAATAACATGGCACCTGTTGCTATATTGACCTTACACTCAATAATGCAATGCTCGTGAAATAATCATTAAGACATCCGTTGTTAGAATTGTGAGTGCGGAATCTTTTCACCATTGACAAATTCATCTATATCAAGAACTGATTTTCCTTTGAAATCCCAGCCCTGTCTCTGGCTAATGTTAGAGAGCTATTATGTTGAAGAGTGTGAACATATTTTGGCTTTCATATAACACTCGGGGTCTATAATGACATATATCTGAAAGCCTGTTCCTTGAAGCCTTCCACCTCGCTCTTCTATACTCCTTCGGTCCTACTCGTAGCTCTCTCTCTCTCTCACGTATGCAATGATCTGAGAGCGTGTTGTTGTCTAAAAGCATTTCTCTAATTATTTCCGGATCAATCCTGAACATATGGATATCCTGGGAATGACAGATGCGCAGCCACTCTGCTCTTGTAAACACGCCAATAATATCAACGATGGGAGGCTAAACAGCAGAGGTCATTTGGATTGGCTCTAAACATGTCAATAATATGTAAGAGACTGTACTGGGCAGTATAGGGCCCGCCACTCCTCCGTAGATCCATTTCAATGAATAGATAGAATCAATGTGCCAGTAAGCTTTTGTAATTTGAGTATGAAGTGAGCGGTTTGCCCTTGCGTTTTCAATTTTCACACTGACCTCACACAGATCCCCACTAGAATCATAATGGCAAAAGTGGGATGGTAACCAAGCTGCAGCGTTGGGGACAAGTCTCATTGCACCGGGGGAAACAAGGTCATCCACTAACCTTCTGTCTGCAGCCACAAAGCAAATACTGAAAGGGAAAGACCGCCATTACCGGCTCCCCAACAGGGGGATATCAAGTCAATTCCCAGTGGGCACTTGTGCAAACACACACACACACACGCACATAAAAGTGGAGCACAGAAGGATGAGTTTAGAGCTCACGCAGTCGCAAACATGTCCACACTTCCCCTCAGTCCTGCTGACCTCACCTCAATTAGCTGGAGACATCTTTGTTTGGGTTGCCGTGCCTAATTAGCATGGTTCACCACAGAGCAAGAGCTCAGTGAAATTCATTTATCAAAGGGGGCCTGGGACAATGCTTCATGTCACACCATTAGGATTACAATCTCTCTCATCATTTCTCCAGCTCATTTCATGGAGTCATTTGACAGTTCTGAGGAAGGCAATGAGGTACGGAGGGAGGGAGGAAAGGAAGGAAGGTGTCTCTGTGTGTGTGTGTGTGTGTATGTGTGTCTGTGTGTGTGTGTGTGTGTGTTCGGGGGGTGATGGACAGAAAGTAACAGCATGTAAAACAGAATGCTGGGGAGAGGCTAAATGTGGATGCTGGGCAAATCAGACAAATCGTGTTAGCAGGAGTCACGAGGAAGAGAGCATAGCGAGAAGAAGAAAGAGTGAGTGACAACATTTTGGAAAGTGGTAGAAGGACAAAGAGAGAGTTGAATAGATCCTGTAGAAGAAAAAAGAACATGAGAAACTCTTCATAGGTATAGGTATGGACAGATATGTGTATAGACGGCCTCAATCTTTCGCTCTCACACCTTTCCCCTTGAGAACACAGCTTAATGGGTCTTTGTATACACACACTGCCTATGGAGGCCACTGCAGCCTTAAACATGCATCAGATATTCAAAGCATCTTCTATTCTCAAGACATGTAAAACACGGTGCAGACAGCGTCACCTACATTATCCTCACAGCTTCTAAGCCATAAATGACAGTATAGAAAGCAACTCGTCCTGCTCTCCTTTCTCTGTCGCCGTTCGCCCCGCTTTGCTCCCTCTTTCTAGTTGAAGAAAACTGTTTATCTGAATTGCTCGAGGATATTGCGAATCATTTTTCAAAACCTTATCATTGGCAAGTTTGCACGTGGGTTGGAAATTGATGTATGCGTAAAGAGAGGGAATCGAGGGAGGGGGGGGTTGGGGGGGTTAGGGGACCAGCGGGAGACGACCATCAGACCATCAATCAAAGCGAAGTAGCCCACAATGACAAGTAGACGGTCTTTGACATTTCTGACTGTCTTGATTGATGTGTTTTTAGGAGTGCAGGGGGAGCTGGTGTCAACCTTTACTTGTGGCACTGAGCACACAGCTCACACGTCACAATGCAATACTTTTAAAGAAAATTTTAGTTTCAGCATCCGGGTCTGACTCTCTGACAGAAGAGTGAAGAAAGCAAAATAGATGTCAGTAACTGCGAGACTTAATCCTAGCCTGCTAAGGTGGTACCTGTGTCTCATTAAGGTGAATATTTGCAGTTTTTTTTCTGTTTGCAAAGCATATTGGGATGTTTGCCTAAGGCATCTGAAAACACTTCATTTGGTGGGCGTCTGAAGGGCCAGATGATCACTAAATCACTATCCTATGAAGAAACACTACACACTGACTTGACAAGGCAGTGTGCAAAGTGTAGTCATAAAGCTAGGGGCCTTAAATAGATTTTTTTACATACTACCAATCTGTCCCCTGACCCGGTCACCACACTGTGGACGTAGCTCCTAATTTAAGCATGTTGTTGTGATGGAAAGTGAAAAAGCAAGCTGTTCTTTTTTTTTTTTTTTAAATGTATAGCGTGACATTTCCCAGCTGAACAATATCAGATTTTCTGTCAGTAATTTGTTGCACTCAGAGACTCAATTTTGCCACAGATGTGACACTCAGATCCTTTCAGCTGCTGCGAACCATTAGACTGTACACAACTTACTGGTAGAGTTTGAAAGCTATTCAGCTGCACTATGCAATTTGTAATTACACATTCAGCAAATCATTTTTTTTGTCGGAGTAGGTTTCCTATTCCGACAAAAAATGAAAAAAAGGAAAAGAAAGATGTGCTGGTATTTTCTGAGATTTGGTAAGTGTGTGACAGAAAGCTCATGAAAAAGTAAATATGATATACAGTAAGAGTTCAGTTGCACAAAAGAGAAATGTAGGATTATGTGGAAAGAATTAATGGATGAATACGCCACAAGAGAATACCGATTGGTTATGAACCCCCTTTGAACCCATTGAAAATTTAAAACCGGTTTTAGCCTAAGTCCAACTCAAACTCAAGAGTTCTTGGGACTTACGGTCAGTGCTGCTTTGTTCAACCTTTATTAAATATATTTATTATGATAAACTGAAGAGGATTAAGAGATTCTGTATTTTAAAACCTCTCTTGATGAAGTGTTAAAGCCGCACTAACACACCAGAGAATCAAATTTTTCTTTCCACCTCATATTGCTCCATATTCACACCGTTCTTTCTCTTAACGTAACGGGTGGCAAAGCATGGTGACATTTGAAAAGTGCATTTCCCCCTCTGCTCTGTCAGACTGCTCACAGTTTTTCTCGCGCGCACACACGCACACACACACACACACACACACACACACACACACACACACACACACACACACACACACACATACACACACCTCCCTTTCCTCTGACATTGATATCCTTGGCATTTGGGGGACCAGACGTTGAGCTTCGGACCCCTTAGCGACCACCTGGCTGTGACCCGAGGGCCCATTAAGAGTCAAACTCAACACCTGATCTGTCACATGTACTTTTTTGACAGTCGATTTAACACGGTGTCACCCCCCCCCCCATTGACAGGTTGTCAACACCTGCGTCAAGATGATCAATTAGGGGACAGAGTCTTGAGTCCTTTTTGACTGATTAAAATCAGTTACAATCATGTACAGCTCCTCGTGCCCAGACAGCAGCTCTGTTTATCTCCCCTGTGACAAAGTTTTGTCGAATATTTGGATGTTAATTGCTCGGCTCATTAGCTGTGTGTGCGTGAGTCTGTCTCGGAGCAATGGGGTATTTGATATCATCTTGTTATGGTGTGATGTTTTATAGTGGGAGTGGTGATCTCTCGACGTGAAGCATAAAATGGCCTGAGTGCTTTGGAAGTTCTGTTGTAATCTGTTCATTCTCCTCATTCATTTTTAATGGCCTTTGAAGACAGCATTTGTTTTCCATCACCACCATCATTTTTGGCAGCAGACTAAACAGATGGATTCTGACAGCGAGCGAGCGTCTCACAACAAGTGCCTCACCATCTCCTTCCTGATAGACGACAATAAGGCTTCGCCCAGTCTTTTCCCCTGCAGGTAGCCGGTAAACACCACATATTATAGGGATTATTTAGCACAGAGCTGGAAGGAAAATAAAAGATTTTCTGCATGTATTTGGACAATAAACTGTAGATTTATTGCTTCAAACAACTCAGGCTTTTGTGTCTGCAGCCACAATTTATAAAAGAAGGTTTCAATCTTAAATGCTCGACAGCATTATCCAGACGAAACATAGCGGCTTTTCATCTATTCAGTGTGATCAGTGCCGCAGCGGCGGCGTCAACAACTTGTTCTTCTCGCGACTTTAAATGCACACATAAACAACCAATTCATTAATCACTTTCTGCTGATGGATTTTGATCAGCAGAGAAATTGTGCTCAAGGATCTGTTGAAGGTCGCTGTGCATGCAGATCTCTGATTGCTGTGTAAATCGATTATAGCAACACCACCCATCTGAGGATGCTGTCACAGAGCCAAAGCAGGTTCAAGATAGGATTCACAGCCAAGGGGAAATTATTGAACAATGTTTTGTACCAAGAACACAAGCATACAATTCATGGTGGTAGCAAAATTACCAACGCACGTAGATTAATGGAATCCGAGCAGCAATAAAATAGTTGAATGCATGTTCATTGATAAAGCTGATGTGATTTTTCAATTTTGTTTCCATCCATCCATCCATGTTCTTGCCTACAGCCGCTTATCTGCCTTGTAGGTCATGGGTCTGCTAGAACAAATCTCAGCTTGCTACAGGTGAGAGCCAGGGTAACCCCCCAATGAGACACCAGCTCATCACAAGTTTTGTTTACAATGAGTTAAATTACTGTATGATGGCCAAAAATTCACTCATGGCTCCAAAGTTGCAGAAAACTGATGTAATCTGTAGTTTTCCAATGTTTTCTTACCTATTTTTTTTACTTTTGTGGCATGTCTACAGTATGTTTCTGTCTCACAACTTCTAATCTAGGCTACTTCAAACCATTTTCTATTCACTGTATGCCATATATATAACACTGAATGATTAAATTAGCAACTAACCTGCGGACATTATCAAAAGATTTGCTGGAGAACAACCAGAAAACAACAAAAAGATTTATCAGAATATATTAAACATGACTGATTACTTATTACAGTAATAATTATAGTACCTGTGAGTAATATTTCAATCATAATGCGATATATGTGCCCCTCCAGATCAGAACCACATTTGTTCAGTGGGCTAACACCTGATGAGATCTCTTCTTTTAACTCCCTATGAGTCTGAAGCAAACAGAGACGTGATTTTAGGCCACAAGAAGAGGGAACATTGATGGATCACTGCAATGTCCTGCTGACAGCCTGAGGACTATTCTCCTCCAGGTGTACACTCTGATGGTGTCCTGTCAGCTCCTGGCTGAATTTGAAAAAGAGACAGATATGAAGAGGACATTGAAAGGGTTAGGAGAGGAACACGTGAAGGGATTGTAAAGGCAGAAACGAGAGGCTGCTTGAAGGAGAGTGGACAACAAGAGTGACGGGTACAGAGGGAGGACGAGAAGGAAGCCAGGTGAAGCCATTTTCCCTCTTCTGAAGAGGAACGTGGTTCTTTTTTGTCGTCTCCCACAGACTGAGGGTTATCTGTCTCCTCCAGCTGTGCCACCCAGCTGTCACACATTGCTATGCTCCACTTTGTCCTGGCATCCTGGCATATGGCTCCCTCTGCCCACCATTATCTGCTTGTGTGTACACTCCACATTTGTCGGTCCGTTTGGTTGAAGATTATTAGCATGGAAATGAGCAGGTTATTTATGCAGCAAGTTATCAACTTATTTATGCAATATGATTTTCTCTCCATGTTTTTTGTTCCCAAAACAATTGGCCATTCCTTCCAAATCACCATCCTTCCGTGTTTTTTTGTCAGCCTGTACATCATGGAAAGTTTTCATTCAGGTCGACTTGGAATCCCTGAGCAGTCGTCTCCCGGTGGAGACCCCGGTGCTTCCTCAGAGCACCAAACCAATCTGCAGTCCCCACTGCTGGTCTCGCCACCCCAACTCCGCTGGGTAAGAGCCTCAATTACCCAGAGCATATCACCGCAAACAGCCACTTTGCAGCCAACCACCTGTGACTCAGACTGTGGGAAGCTTTGGCCGTCGCATGGCTGTGTAAGGGGAGAACAGCCAAAGCTTTGGGCTGGCCAGCCAGCCATTGATTAAGGGAATCGGTATTGATTAAGGGAGCAGGGGACATCTGGAATGGACCACTTTATTACCCTGCATCAATTATTCAAATGTCTGCAGCCGACTTGGATTAGAGGATGATCGTCATACCGTTGCCTCTACCCTTTTACACCATCTCAGCAAGATGTCACCACGGGTGTCTTGACATGTCAGGTCCATGAAAGTGAACTTCGAGTCACCGCTGACAGTTATTGCACATGCACCAGCAGCAATGGGACACTGGCTTGTTCCTATAGCCATTTGTAGGCCCACATTTTGTTGTCAGATTTATTTCTCAGTTTGCCCCTCTGTCTCTGTATTGACATCTTGAGGGCTTGAACACAAAACCGAATGGCAGAGCCGGGTAAAGTCTGGGCCAGAGGGATATTCATATTCATAATGCTGGTGCTGGGGAAGCTGTGAAAATGTGCATGGTTTTGTTCACGTATGGTGCGATTTCTTTGGGTGGGGGTTTTGTGGGTGTTTGTGTTAATCTCTGTTTTTTGCGCCTGGCGGGATTCTTCTTTGTGTGGCTGTGCAGCAGTTGGCCCATGGAGACGGGGCCAGCGCTGAGGCCAGCTGATGGGCTCCTGTCCATTGTGGACAGGCTAACATGGTGGAAATGAGCAGAGTGTCGGAGCCAGGGACAGAAGCCCACAGGTGGCTGACTATGATAGAAGGCTGCCCTTTGTCTGCTGCCCCACTGGAGCAGCTCACAGACATGCTGATTTCTCTGACAATGATTGATGAATGAGGGTTGTTTTGTTTCCTTCAGATTTGATAACGGGCAGACTGAACATCAGAATATTCATTTAATTTTGTGCTTTTATATTAATCTATCTCATGCTGTGATGTACTGTATAGAAACATTGATGTATTACACAAGATGCGCCTCAGATCTTTTGTGTCACAACATACAGTATGCAGGTGAAGTAAATGTCCTTTTCCTGAGCTACTTAATTTTTTAGCATGTTTCAGCTCAGACGAGGATCACAGACTACACAGATTTGATACGGCATGAAATTATAATTACCTCTAATTCACAGAAGTTGAAGGAAATGGAGTATGACTTGACAGCATTGTTACATCATTTAATCTGCATTCTGCATTTCCTTTTTTTCTTGATATTACAATTATTAATTTCTGCATTTTCATTCAGGATGAATGGAACTCGTTCTGTTGAAAAAAATCTTACCCGGTAACTACTAAAGTGGAACAGCTGTGCTATTCCAGAACTGCGTTCGCAAATACAAGGCTTAATTTGTCACATTTGGTTGAACATATTTGTATATTTAACGATTATAGAGGGGTTTTAGATTTAATATTTGTTTCCAGCCTACAATGAATTAGTTTTTCAACCGCAAAATCAATTTTCTTTGTTGTATAGGCTCACAAAGCTCAGATTATTCCTGTTTTGGTGTTGTCCGGAAGTAAATGTGTAGTTTGAATGGAATTGCATTGGTGTTATTGATTAGATACCGAAATGAAACTGAAATATTTCTCTCAGACATGTATCTTCATTCTTCATCTTGGTAACTAGACTTCTTCTGGTTGAAAACTTGAGTTTTTCCAATGTCATCCCCTGCAGCATCAGCAACACAAATGTGTACTAAAACTGAGCAGAATATTGGTAATTGCTTCCATCTGCTCCTGTGCAAGTTGTCAGTATCACTGATTCTGCTGCTGAAATTAGACCTGTCGACCAGTGTCCAAGCTGCACTCGTCATCATCAGTCTGCTGGTCATGCCGTCGACACAGCAGACAATTATCTGCATGAAAGGCTCCATATTACGGAATGAGATTATCACAGTATTTTTTTTTTCTAGAAACCAAAACATTTGAGCATTTTTTGAAACCATAATAGCACAAAACAACAGGCTATCACACTGTTAAAAAGTAATTATAAAATGCTTGAGAACGCCCTGTGGCAGCAACACTGAAAGACAAGCAAACACAAAATTGTTGTATCCACATAAAAAGAAAAGGAGTGATGAGAAAACAAATATGACATCATTGCAAATTCTAGTTTGACATGTCAGAATGTTGCATTAGATCCCTTTCTTCTGATCTGACATCACCACACTCCACATTCAATGAAAGGTAGAGTGATACATCACAAAGAAGTGACTGACTGGCACCATTAGGTGGGACAAACCATTACTAATCTTGAAGTGTTTTATACTCCAAGATAGGTGAGATATGGTTTCACTTGTGCTGTTATTCAAGTGTATTTGTCTCTCTCTCTCTTTATATATATATATATATATATATATATATATATATATATATATATACAGTATATACACACACACACACACACACACAGTGAGGAGACACATCTGTGGTAATGCGTCTCTGATGAACATTTCAGGCCTCTCCCTATTTTCTAAGTGGGAGAACTTGCAAAATTGCAGGGGGTGTAAATACTTATGCTCCTCGCTGTATATAGTATATACATATACAGTATTATATATCTATATATTCTCTGTAAGAGAACTTTGCCACAGCAGCTGATGGCCTGATATTAATCTTTTTTGAATTGCCCCATTGACAGTAAATCTAATAGTCTCTTGTCTTGAAGATAAGTCTGTTGAGTGGAGGTGACAGAGGGATGGATATAGGTTCGAGTTCCCAAAGCTGCGGCTTCAGCCTTATCGATTATCCAATCACATAACCCCACATGCCCTCTAACGCTGATTGCCAGCAAAGTGTGAAAGTCGTCTTTTCTCCACCTTGCTTGCGCATCACTCCATCTCCATGGATGTGATGGTGAGCTGGGGTATAGGGTTGGGAGGGCTGCAGTGATCACGGGAGTGTGGAGAACCACCCCTGGTGGGAAGCAATCATCGTTGGCTCTCTATCATCCTGCCCTCTTCACTACCTCCATCCAACCTCCCCCAACCCATCAACCCTCATACTTGCCTCCCTACTCCATTCCATTATTCCCACCTCACTGGTCAGAAAATTAGGGTGACACTTAGTGGCCCCCTTCTCCTATCCCTGCCTCTTTTTTTCTCTGCTCCTAACTTTCCTCTTTCTATTTCTCACCCATTACTCCCAGTTCACTGGATGGTATATGGAGGGTGACACCGGGCCAATTCAATCTCTCGTCCCCATCAGCTTCTCAGCCACAGCCCTCTGTCTATGGGCAAACCCCTCCAGCGGGTTGTCACTCTGTTTTCTACACTTCACACCTCTCCTGCCCTCGTTTGTTACACAAAACTTTCCATTTCCTCATCTGTCACTCCTGTTTTCTATTTACTTGTCTTTTATATATATATATATATATATATATGAAGGCCTGCTTCTCCTGCTGTTGCGGGTTGTGGGGTGTTGAGCATATCCCAGCTGACTAGGGGCGTGAGGCAGGGTACACTCCGGCACAACACCAGTGCGCTGCGGAGCCACAATTCATTTTGATTCAAATAAATCTCTTGGCTTCATTGTAATAGTTTCTTTTATTGTATGTGGAAAACCTTTTGATGTAACAAATCGGATTTTTCTTAATTAAAAAGTTGCCATTTTGACATTTTCCTCTGAATATATTAAGGTATAAAAACCCATCTTAGAAAAATGCAGTAATATGTAAAATAAAGGATATATAGTTTGAAATGAACAGAAGTATGTTAAGGTTTAAGTCAGGATCCACTTGCAGAACACCAGAGAAGTCCATACATTTAATTAACATGAATTCCTACACTGGATTTCAGGAGAGCAGGCAAAGAACAGGCTGACAGGCAAAATCAAAGAAATAGTAAACTCGCAGGAACTAGTAAAATCTCAAAAAGCCAAAGAAACCTGAAGGGTAGGAAGGGTTGGTGGCAATCTGACAGTGAACTGAGTTTAAATAGGTGGAGTCTGATTAGAGAATGGAATGCAGGTGGCTGCAGTGACACAGGTGACAGGATGAGTGGATCATGGGAGCGTGATGCATATGTTAAGAGATGAAAAGTAATATAGATAATAAAATATAATTTTGTTGTAATGATTTAAGATCACAATAATCTTACAATTTAAAAAATACTAACACAAATAAAATACAGAATTACCTTGAGATACGAGCTGAATTTCTTCTGTGACTGACTTCGAAAGTCAAATAACAAGTAAATCAAACACATTTTCCCTATTTAAAATAACTAAAACCATCATGTAAAAAAACAAACAAATTCCTGTAAATTATGAAACATGCTTTTTAACAACCAATAGACATACATATTTTACCTCTGCAGAATTAATTATATTTAAGTTACCTAAACAATGATAAAGTACGATATGAAATGCAAAAGTCACAAGAACACACGATCTACATCTTCAAACTGCAAAAAAAAAAAAAAAGATGTGTTCTCAGCTGATGTCGTATCCATCCACAGACAAGCGGTGGTGTCCTGAAGCACGGCTCGTATCTCGGATTCTCGCTCAAATGTCGAGAAAAGAAATGGACAGGGCAACAGTTCATATTCCAAAACACTTGTATGTCAAGAAGCTCGTATGTCAATGTACTGCTGTTCACTTTAATTGGATATTTATATTTTATTTTTCCAAGCCACGCGCAGCCACGGCACAGAGAAGAAAGAGCCTCATGAGGTTCCGGAGCCGCGGGTTTCAGACCCCTGGTCATGTAGATTGTGTAACTGAGTTGAATACGCCAATGTGTTTACTGCAGAACTAAGCTTTGTAGACTGATAGGCGCTAGGAGGCAAGAATTCCCCCCTCTTTGATTTCCTGAATGACTCTGAGAGAAAGCAGCACATTGCTTTTACCAATCTGTACCAGAGCTGCTGTTTCCTAATTATTTTGCTACTGGATATTTGGTTTGCCTCCATCATAAGGTTACATAATGTCACAAAAACATCTCATTAAACCAGGGAGAAGCTTTTGCAGCATCCACATGACAATATAAATAACATCCGTGGAATTACCCCATTCAACGTATTTCACTGCAAGTCAGATTAGGAAATAAGCAGCATTCGTGTCAACTGGAGTATTAATAAAATGAATTAGAGCAAATGAGAAGTCCAGGTCCAGAGAGCAAGTTTTAAAATTAATTATTAATTAATAGAAGTCCATCAGCTGTTTTCAACTTTTAATACGGAATAGAAAAGTTTTCTGGGGCAATGTAATAAATTTAATTATATGTAATGTACAGACAGTTAAAATATTACTTTTGACTATAGCAAGGACACCAGCTGCACCTCCACATAAAATACATGAAAACCAGGCTCCTGCCGATGCCATCAGCTGACCAACCTCTTCTTCAAGTATTAAATTCTTCTGTCTGGTTTGTGCCAAGGCTTTTCTGGGGATAGATTTTAAATGATTAGGTTCTTGTGAATTTATGACCTCTGTGCGTCAGTGTATGGTGGAAATTTAAAAAAGAGAAGCACCAAATAGTGTGAGGTGATAATTCCAAATAAAATAGAACAGAATTCAGTAAGACACAAACTGTAAGGCTCCTGTAGACCAACTCTTCTCAGTTAATGAGATCCCAGCTGACTCAGAACAGACAGAAGTGTTTCTTTTGTTTAAGGAAATGACTTTTGTAATTGTACATGTCACTTCTATTCATGTAAATGACAAGTTAACTCATTTGAAACACTTTATAAGCTCATAGGCTGGTGTAAAATTGATCTATGTAGGATCACATTTGTATGTGTTTTGGAAGGATTTCTGAGAGCCATGTGCCTAATGTCTGTCCATGGTGGAACATCAGGTAACAAAAACAAGATAACAAGACATATTGGTCATAACTGATTGAAGTTGAATGTATAATATATTCATCCATCAATTATAAATGTTCACAAGAGTAATTCTAGAGTCAAGAATTAATCTGTGTGTTTTTTGGGCTGTGAAACAAAATCAGCGTACCCATCCTTCAACTAGCCCGGCAATGTACAGCACAATGTCTTATCATCATTCTTCTTTCACCTCAGCAACATGCGCATCTACTTTTTCTACTGTAGCCAGTGGTTTCAATTTTGCCTATGGCCATCACCTGCCCTACCAAAGGTATTATTGCCTCCACGAGATGAAAAGTCCACTTGTTTCTCCATGAAATCCCAGTTTGGACTCACCCCATGAGAGAGAGATTGTATTTTCATCAAGAACTTGCTTTGAGACCAAATCAGTCAGTGTAAGGACAATGATTTTGACTGAATTGGATATCATCCCTGTGTGCTAAGCTTCTGTCTCTGTTAGAAAAGTTGGCATAAGACTATAGTTGTTGGATGATTTACATATTATTTCAGAGATTTACTCCTTCAGCTATTCCAGATTAGAATTGGTCGACTCAATACGTGCACTTGCAGCATGACTTCCCCTGTACAAACATTTTTTTCCACACATCAGTTTCTTTATCATCCCCATGGAAATTCAGGACTATGAACGGAAGCAAATTATTTGAATAATGGCAATACTGACACTTAAATTCTAAACTGTGCAATGATGCAACTTAAAAGCAAGGGCAACATCCGTACTTGTGTGCCAGTTCTATGGTACATTTGCTGTTGTGTCCTGGCAAGCATTCAGGTGACTGCACAAATAACTAAAATCTAACAGTACATCTACATCTTGGTTTCTTTTTGGATTCTATGCAACATAAATCTATAATTCTAAACCGGATGCTTCAGTGAGAAGTCATCCATCACTTTGTTGACCAATCAAAGGTTGTGTGCTTACCTAGTTAGCCAATCAGACCTTCATATTAATCTTCTGCGTTGGTTTTGCTGCACCTGTCATGGCAGAACAAATCAAGTGCAATTGCAAACTAACAAAATAAAAAAAGAGACACAAGATGATTGGTTTCATAATAAAGTTTATTCTATATTACAAATAGTATTTTGTTCTTGACTGCAAAATAGGAATGCATTATATTTACATACACAGGTATACAATTATAACAAAGTTAGAGAAGCTCGCCTTATATCCCCCAGGTTTTGTATTTATCTCTCGATAAGATACTCTTTATCTTTCAAATATGGTCTAGTAAAAGTCTTTTCTAGGATGTTTTTGTAACATCTGCTATAACACTGAGCTAGGAGGACATTTTTAGTTCCTACAAAATGTTTGAAGGTGGAAACTTTATCTTTACTCATGGCAACACAGAGCGGCTACTAGCAGACAACCTTTGTTGCAAGGAAGGGACGGGGCAGAGAGAAATGAAAGACAGGAAGTTACACCAGGGGCAAATTCACAATGACATTCCAGGACTCTGACCTTGTGCTATTTAGTAACACATGGCTGCGAGGGGAAACTTTGGGTATCTAGACAGTGTTTTATTTTGGCTACATGGACAAAAGAGGTTTGTTGAAATCGTCTAAGGTTTTTTTCAGTAGTACGTTTATTACAATATTATTATCTGCCTTGCATAAATTAGTCATAAAATCAATCTTGAACGCCCCTCATTTTCAAGTAACGGATATGAAAAGATTCCATATGGTTACTTCAGAACTTGTCCAGCAAACACATTGTGAATGTACCCCTCTACATTGAAACAACAGACATTCAGCATACTGCAGAGCGGCAGACGGTAATCAATGGCTCAAATACCTCTGATATATTTGACACAAGGGCTAAGAAAGAAACAGTCACTTGCCAAACTCAGTCTTTAACATAAGTCTACCATTGAGTCTAATGTGCAGGACTTATTTAACGGCATGGTAAATCACACGTATACACTGCTTGTCCGGGTTTGTTAGAACAATATGAAATGGATCTGACACTCATGGTAGAAAAAGTGATGCCGTTTTTTGTTGCTTTTATGAATTAAACCTTTCAAACAGTAAAATCTGTTTTGGGTTGTGCCCATCTTTAGATGAAAACAGCTTTTTTTGAAATGTTTCCTGTTGAAGGCTCAACCAATACAAAAATAATAGTTTAGACAAAGAAATAATCAAAATAATGCTGTAGATGACTCTTTAAAAAAAGACAATAGCAGCAAATACAGAGCAAGACTCAACTTGCATCTTCAGTGTACCAAAATAAAAGCACAGAGGATACACAGCTGTCAGAAAATACTGCTGGCCTGTCATGGAAGGACAACAGGTCAAGAAATTCAAGACAGGGTTAATGTGAAATCCATAGTTTTAAAGTGAACAGTTGGCTCGTAAATGACTTTTAAGTCCCTTGTGATAGTAGAAGTATAAATAACTGCTTTTAAAGAAGGCAGTCCCATTTCATATCATCCAAATAGGTCAACATGCGAGGATATACAATATCAGTTTAATTTAGCATCTAACACTTCACAAAAACCATGAGCATGGAGATATGCAGTAGGAGTTGAATTGGATAAAGGTTCCACCTCAAACGAAAGTCATAGTTTTCATTACATGAACGATCCACTTTTTCCATCTCATTTCTTCCAAGCAAAAGAAAGATAAAAGAACACATCCACATCATCATTGCAAGGCTTAATTTTCTTATTTTTCACTTTTTTTATATAAGTTTCTTAAGTTGTTTATGTTTTACATGCGCTTAAAAAGCCAATAAAGGACCCAAGGTGGACCTAGGGCGGTCTTCACACATTCACATCACCACATGGGGCACGTTGTCAAGGCAAAAGAAAGGGCAGAGGTCAAAAGGTACGGAGGGCGCCTCCATCATCTCTTTCAATCGCTCTCGCCAATGACTCTTATCTGGTTTTATTGTCTATAATTTTCTGTTAATCTCGCCCTGATGCCCGCCTCTTATTCCACTCCTGGTCAGCTTAATCAGATTTTTCCCCCTTCTTTTTTGAGGCTTGGAGAAGGCTGGCCCCTGCCACCACTGAGGACAACTACATTAATACAGACAGGAGCGCCTGAACAGTTACACACTCAAAGGTTGGGCTGTTGCCGTATGCCGCTAGCTACCATCTCCAACGCTTGTGCAAAACAGTAAAGAAAAGTTGTTAAGTCAGGAGCCGGACACAAGGATGCACAATGTGCCGAGGGCTGGAGTGACCCCGGGGCGATGGAAAGAGGAAGGAGGATCGGATCGCCTCGCCCACAGAGCCTCTAACCCTGACAGGCTGAGGTCAGAAAATTCACACAGGTTTCTAAAAGTTCCAGTCACATTTTTGTCCCAGAAGTGGTTGTCTTTTACATATTTCTTTTTTGTCAGTTCCTTAGTGGCACTTTACAAATACATTGTTGACCCTTTTGAAAATTTCAAGCTCCTTTGGTTTTTGGCTGACCGACTAAGTCCATCTTGTTTGATTTCTCCACACAAAAGTCTTTAAATAAGAACATCCTGGGAAGTGCTACTCTCACAGATAGCCATCACGTGGCTACGCTTTATTGGATAATTCTTATTTTTAATGACCAAGCAGTTACTTACCCAGAATATTTCAGTCAGCTGTTCCCTTTACTCTCAATCCAGGGTTGGTGGAGATATCTGGGCAGTTGAGATCTTTAGCAGCTGCTGATTGTGTGTGTTTATTTGTGTATGTGCTTTTATAGACCGTTGTGGTGGCAACGCAAGACTGGTAACAGCAAGAGTCGGGCCAAGACTGCTCCAGGTTGGATTGGCAGTCAAAACACGATCTTCCAGAGTTGTTTGTGTGCTTCTCATGGAGGATCCAACTTGGGTCGGGAACCTCCAGGGTTTTTGTCTAATAAGTTAATTTTGTAGTAGCCACATAAAGCTGGATGGAAGCAGAAATCACGAGCATTTTGTTTGAAGTAAATGGATGTTGGGCAAGGGAAATGTGCGAAAGTTGCAAAGGGGGTAGAGATTGGGGATGCTATGGTTTGCAAAGTTTTAGGGTCAGTCACATTTCGGTAAGGGGAAAGGTTCAGAGAAGCACTAATCCTTGCCTAACCCCATTAGTCTTTTTCTTAAGTACAACTCCAGCTACATTGAAAGAACACAAGAACATTCTAAGTTTTCCTGGACTTGCCCCAAAGTTCGCAGATATGTATGCTTGCTTGTAGGTACAGTGTAAACTTGGCCAACCATCCTTGCATTAATTTTCTTCAGAGGTGTTCATTTGGCTTGCAGTCATCATTTCTGATGTTCTCCTAATTCTTTATATTGAATATAGAACTACAACAAACTGGACTAGAGATGGTTTTATTTTAACTATCCTATTTTTGAAAGCAGTTCTCAAAAAAAATGGACACCCAACATTGTGGTTGTTTAAAGAATTAACTATCAGTGTAAATTCTTGAAGGCAACATAAAAATGTTTTTCCCCTCTTTTCTTCCAACGGGGGGGACCGAAGTGTGCCAACATGGGCAACTTTCAAGCAATAACCCCCTTGTAGCTCTCCGTGCTGTGAAGCTGAGGGAACCCACGCATCACCGTGGGCGATGCCAACCTCAGCCCTGGATCACCCTTCAAATATATTCAGGTAAACTAGTCTATGCAGCAGAGTGGATGAGGAAATCAAAATATTTCTTGGGGGAAGAGGAAGCAGAGAAAAAGATCAAGGAAGAAGTCAACTCTGAAAGGCGGAGGAAGGAAGTCACATGATGACAAAAGATGGGGACAGGTCTTCGCTCAGGCACGGCTCGGTTTCTGATGGGGTCTCTTCCCAGTGCGCCCTGGGAAGTGCGGTCCTCAGCTCTCCAGGCTCATGAAGGCCACCACCTGCTCCAGCTTAAAGGCCAGCCTCTGTTTCCTGGCTGCGTCGTCTTGCTCCAGTGCACACACAATCTGCCAGGAAGAAAGTGAAGTAAACACAGAGACACAAATGCATAACGCTTTCAAATGCTGTATTTTGCATCACTTTTGATTTTCTAATTAAAATATTACTTTGGAAAGAAAGAGATACTTCAGAGAGTTTTGGAACATTAGCTACGCAACTCCATGTAAGCTAGAAAGTTGAGCATGAAAGATTGTAGCTTCCTCCTTGCGGAAAATAACAGTTTCAATCAAATATTCAAAACAAAAAATCAAATCATTCCTGTGGAATTATGTCATTTTATCTTTTAGTTTCTCCACAACAGAACTAAATGTTGTGAACCATCACAGGAAAGATTGACAATGAAGATACTGGCAAGGGAACAATTGTTTTTTTGGAAATGCATGACATTTTGAAGCTTTTCATTTCATTTTACTCACAGAAAGTAAATTCTGTGAATCCTGACTACATCCATCACACTTTTTAAGTCCACAGGTGGTGGCTGTGAAATGAGTGCAATTTCTGTCAGGGATGTTTGCCTAACTTTTCAAAACTGTCCCTTTACTGTGTGGCCACCATGACCCAAATGAGAAAAGAAAAAATTTTTTTGATGAAAAGACGTTGATATAATCATCCAAATAACCTTCAGTAATAAGCTGTATCAGTAACAGATGGTATTCTCTGGATGATTTTGCCCTGGGCTTTGCCTTTCAAGCTGCATGCAGACTATCGTTGACTGATGGAATATGTCGGGCCTGAATAAAGCCTGAGAAAAAGATTTTTAAACATTATGCCAAACAGAATAAGCCTCCTCTGCATGTTTTTCAGAAAAAAAATCTTATTTAAATTTAACACTTCCCAGTGCCATGCATCCATCACTGAAGCTAAATATAACTTTATAATACAACTGAGGATCATTAATTTGATTGTTTCCTAGTACTGTGTTAAAATCGAAATAACTAATTTTGTTATCATGCATTATTCCTGATCAGTTCTCAGGATAATTTCTTATACTCTTCTGACCAAAATCTCAGCATCAGTGAGTCTAAACGGTGCTAAATCATTTGTGATTATCAAACAGATATATAATGAGCACAAATCTCAGTATTACATACCTCCTCAGTGTATTTGCCCACATAGGAGTAGATCTCACTGAGAGAGCTCATGCTGTTGAACTCGTTCATGTGCATTCGTGACTGCTCTGCCAAGTAGGCGTTCATGTCCTGGTCACTGATCGCTGGCATCTTGCTGATGTCTGAGTAGTACCTATTAAAAGAAATACAGCCAAGCGTAGACACATGTTATATACATGATAGTACAGTGTTAGGAAAGCTGCGACATGATTTGAGAAACAGAAAACACCCAGTTCTGTGTCTTGATGTGGACAGTGCTGCTGTTGTCCAGGGAAGCTCAGTCCTCCTTGCAATGACTCACACTGCTTCTTTTATGATATGTAACTAATGCTTGGAAGACCACAACTGAACACACACACTTCACTGAGGTAAGGGTAATCCGTCACTGTCAGCAACAGCTGTGTTGCCCCTATCAACTATGTTAATTAAAGCAGGTTATTTACATATTAGATTCCTGTAGCTGTAGGCACTCGAGGACAGGCCCGGTGTTTGGCTCGGTACTTGTTGGCGTGTGTGAGGGAGAGATGCGTTTGCCAGGAAGAGAACCGAGCAAAAGGAAAGGCAGGTTGGTGTTGCTCATAGCCTTTGCACAGAGGTCACACACACATCAACACCTGGTCAACATTGGAGGGCAATTTGTAGTTAGCTTGTAGTAGGGTATGCGTTACAGAACAGGTGAGATTCAGGAAGACGGGCATTTTTTTTTTAAGAAAAGCTGAAATATAAGGTGTTTAGTGAGTGGAAGGAAAAAAGCTGTGGTCTGGTCTGCCACCAGTCAATTATTATCCTCGGATTTGTGAACTACCCTTTATTGCGTGATACGTCTATTTATTATAAAGGCTGTTTATGAGAGTTTCGTCTTTCAAGCATTTCCATAAAAGCGTGCGTTTTGGTAGTCGCTCCCTTCTGCACCCGACAGGGCAGATATGCCTCCGATTTGCATGTAAATCGCAAGTTTAAATGCAAAAATGTGTTTCACTCAAACTCAGCGGTGGATTCAGGCTGTTTGACAGGCGCGGGGGGGGGGGGGGGGGATAAAGCCACTAGTTGTACACAGCGATAAGGCCACTAGTTGTACATTTTGTGTGCAGGAAGTCACAATGCATGCATGGAGAAATATTGCAAACGCTGTTTAAGATAGTTTTAAATAATGCACAGGATTAATATTCTCATAATTGCACAAACATTTCCTGAGAATCACAAAGTAGCAATGTGTAAACACTCACTATTTCTTAACACTGCAAACACACACCGGACTAATGATTACCATCCTGAGCCCGGAGCCCCTCAGTTGGTTCCAGTCGTTCAAGCAGTGCATGTGCATCCCTGTCCTGAAGCCTGCCTTGTGATAAAGCTAGCGGCACACAAAGTCTGCCCACTTCAGACAACCCCATCATTTATTTAGGACCTTTTCTCCCCTCTCCTCCCTGCTGACAAATAAATTTAATAAAACTTTCATTTTAACAAATTACTGACTCCTACAGCCTCCTACTTGCAAAAGTCTATCTCTTTCTTCCTGCATCCTCCCACAGCTCTGACTCTCCGGTGCTGTAGATCTCGAGCCCTGGGCGCTGCCATCCATTCCCACTGTGTTGTAATTTGGATTGTGTTTCATGGTCCATAGATCACAGCTTTGCCGTTGTGTTGTGTGTGTATGTGTGTGTGTATGTGTGTGTGTGTGTGTGTGTGTGTGTGTGTGTGTGTGTGTGTGTGTGTGTGTGTGTGTGTGCTGGAATGAAACAAGACTAATGCAGGTTTCCTGATGTTTTCACATGCACATGGGAGCGTTGGAGTGTTGTGTTTTCACCAGCAGCTCACCTCTCTACCCAGCTCTTGTAGCTGGGAATATCCTTGGCGTAAAGCAGCTTGTTGGAGGGTGAGTCCTTTCCAAGACGGTGTTCCGAGGTGGAGCAGGAGTCCATGAAGGTCTGGGCCACCACAGACAGACAGGCATCTGTGATGCTGCTCTTATGTATGTCAAACACAAACTGGGGGTTCTTGATCACATTGACCCAGAAACGCAGAGGTAGGCTGCAGAGAAATGGGAAAGAGATTGTATATGTTGACTTAACTTTCCTATTAATCATCAAATGGCCTATTGGTGTGTTGGAGCCCTTTAAAGTTCAATATTTCATATTGTTTTTCGACGATATAAATTATACTACAACATCTAAATGAAATGTCAACTGGTAAAAACGAGCTTTTTGCACCAGTTGTTTGGTAACGTCTCATTGACAGAATGCCCAAACAGAGAAATAAAGAGTGTACAGTGGAACAACAGCCTGTGTCCTGTTGAACTGCTCTGAGATTATGTCCCTAAATGACATTTCTGTATTTGCCACAGCCAGTCAGGCAATAGACATGAGCATGTTATGAGCCATGAGGGGACGAGGATTCATTCACTTTGCAAAGCGAGTACACAGGCCCTGATGTTGCCGATGTGCTCGATTTGATGCGTGAGCTCAATTCAATAAAGCCTTTATCTTTAAAAACAGGCAGTGGTTGGCTCTCTTTTTTTTTTCCCCAGCAGTGTCCAGGGGTCCATCCTGGGGGCTGCACAGTGACACAGTTCATATTAACTTGTTTGTGCAAGCGAGTCCTATTTTGTGCCTGTCCAGAATAATAAAAATATACAAGTCTGTGTATTTGCTGAGCTTGTTTCTGCCAAAATGAATAGATATAGGGTTGGCTTTATCTGTGTTGCAGTGAAAGGGCTCAGGTGGTATTAAGAAAGAGCTGAGTGTTTCTTGAATCTCTGTATTCTCTGGGCAATGCACATTCAGCTGAAGTGGTGAAAATCAAACAGTAAAGATACTGCGGTCTGGCCTGCATGGAAGTTTTTCTGTGGGAAAATATCAAAGGATGGGACAAAGCCCAAACTGAAATACAATCATTTAAATACCCCCACTGTTTCTCTTGCGTCCGACTAAGCATTTATCCTAGCACAGCCACCCACAAAGCCATTTGGATGTACAATCTAACAAAAGAGGATTTGGACTCAGAGGAAGAAAAAACCCCCCAAAACCCCTGCATTACGGCTTCAAAATTAATCTAAGCAAAGAATCTAGTGGAATTAGATGCAGGGATCAAAGGGGATATCAACACCACTGCTGTGCCCGCTTGATTGTCAGTGACATACCCCACCTGCCCGGAGCTTTGAGGTATGTGCTGCTCCAATCAGCAGTGGACTGGACGCTATAATAATGACATCTCCCCCCAAGATGTAACTGTTTCTGATATTATTTTCTCAAAATAGGAAGGGTAGACCGCTTTTTTGAGTTGTCAGCTAATGATCTGAATGGCACAGCCAGTCTCATTAGTCAAGGATTAGGATGACTATCAGCTGTCCAGATAAAGGGCAGCTCTAATATAAGTGTGCAGAGCATTGCTCAGAGTATTGCTTTGTCCATCAATGCAGAAAAGTGTGTTATTTAGTATATAAAAAGACATGGTTACCCAATTCATTGATAGTAGGGTGTTGATCACATAACAAAGTTATTTTATGTTAGTTGTTATTTGTGTTGAGAAATAGAATTAAGTAAATTAGGAGTAAATTTTGGATTTCAAATGACTATTTCCCCATTTAAAAACCAACTGTTACCAGCCAACCAACCACTCAAACATTTTAATTGTAAAAAAGGAAAACAACCATATTATTAGAAGCTCTATTTTCTGCCAACTGCGTCCATCTCTTAATGTTTTGACACAAAAATGAACACACCATTGTGTCCACACGACCGATTCTCCCTGCAGCCCTTCACGAGTAACGCCGGCTGACACTTTGAGCTGTTCTTCCAGATGAGCCAAATTTAGCTGCTCGCCATTGGCAGGCGTAGGGTCACCGGTGACCCAGGGCATCCCATTTGAGACATTACAGCACGGATGCGGAGGTGACCGGGGTTGACCTTTTTCATGCAGGGATGTGAGATTTGAATTAATGGCCATATAAAGATGACCAGCCTGGGCAATGTTCCAGCTGGAGCTCAGTAGGTATAAAGACATGACCTTTCGTGTGAATTGGGAAGCTGCGATCCACTCATGAACAAGCTGTAAGCCTGGACACAAGGGCTTGAAGCAATGTGAAAACTTTATCTAGATCACACGCAAAGCTGAGATGTAGTAATAGTCTAATTAAATCAAACTAGCTCAACCCTAAAAGTCCTAGCGTTGCCATGAAGAGCAGGTTGGAACTGGATGCAGAAAAAGTTGGATGCATGAGCCAGTTTTGAACAATAATTAAAATTCTGTCTGTTGCATCCCAGCAAACATGACAAACATACAGACACGGGCAAGCACGCACTCACACACACACACACACACACACACACACACACACACACACACACACACACACACACACACACACACACACACACACACACACACACACACACACACACACACACACACACACACACACACACACACACACATCAAATAAAGGGTGGTGGGGATGAGAGGAAATGATGGCACACTGCTGCTAATCCAAAAGAGGCCATCTGGAGATGCTCTAGGAGCCAGTGAGTCATGCATGCACCCATACTGTACACTCCATAAGCTCCGCAAACAACTAACATTTAAACAGCATTTTAGCTCGCACTATTAAAATTTATAGCTGCAACAGTTTACCTACTGTTATCTAGCTACTGCTGTGAATTATAACCTTGTACTACAAGGGATCGTATCATCTCCTGGCCTTGAATAAATTGTGATTTCCATCATTAGATCTCTTTCAGGTCTTAGGTTGAAGAATTAAAGGCTGAAAGATTACCTTACATAAGGGGCTACAGGATGTTGGGCAAACTCTGAAAGTCAGGTGGGGGTACCAGTGGGGTGTAGGAGCTCTCACACTGGGCTTGGTCGGTTTGATGGAATGGGGGGCCCAGCATGGGAGGAGCAATGGTGTTATTATTCTTGATCACCAGACAAAGTGAAGGTTGTTGTTGCAGCCAAGATTGCACTCTTTTGAGATGATTAGAGGGTACGGGTAAACACCCACAGCAAGAACCATAACGATACCGGCATATGTACATCCCATACAGCGAAGATATCTGCAGTACCAGGGGCGCAATCTAGTTGCGTACAATTTGTTGTTTGTAATGGGTGTGTTATGATGAATTGGTATCCAATCAGAGCCCTCTAGTGAGCGCCCATTCCATTTAAGTCTAGTGTAAGAGACACACTTTACCGTCGGCAGACTGAAAACAACTCAATAATGTAGATGAAGGAAAGAATCAAAATTAACACCTTGGCATGAAGCAAATCACATTTCACCACATTCTTTAGCTTCCCATTCGTCTTTCCATTTTTTTCCCCATCTGTGCCTTGATGCCCATCAATTTTATCCTCCTATCTCCAAGGTTCCCTTGGGCACTTGGCTGAGTGATGCATGCTGGGATCTACACAGAGGCCAGGAGGCTAATGAGATATTAGTGTGCGTTTAACTCCCGCTGCGTCCACCTCCCTATTTTCACCTTTTCATTTCTCTCCTTGCTGCATTCTGGGGCACTGTTGGATACTTAACCCCTAGCTACCCCTTAAGGTGGACTCTCAGAGGTTGGTTAAGACTAAATTAATAAGATTTTAATTTGGAGGGGCACTTCCTCCACCTGGGAGGGTACATGGAAATTTCCACGGTGACAGACATTTTTTGGCCTAGTTATCCATGATAATAGATGGAGAGTCTTGGCAGCCGATTGGATTAGCCCCTTGTGGTTGCCTTTAATGAAGATTATGTGCCCCTGTGGTTAATGGATATTAGGAAGGGAAGAACCGTGTGGTGAAGCTTGGCACTGACGCAGGGCAATATCCTGGCAACACCACAAGAAATGTGTAAAATGCTCTGATTGGGTCATCAGTGCCACGAACGTTAGGCTTTCATCACCTACGTCTTTGTTTGAGTCCACCTTTCTCAGCGTGGAGGTGGGTTTTAACTCACCAGTTGCTCTTCCATGTGTGTCGGACATGTGGGTCGTGGATGTTGTGTTTGTCGGCCTGCTCATCCAGGAAGTCAAACATGTATTTGATGGCCAGCGGCAGGGCGCTGCCTCGATGGGCCGTGCTGAAGATGGTCTCAAACAGGTCGTCCACAAACTTCTGTAACGTACCCTACGAGGGGGGAAGAGATGGAAAACCGATTATGTGATGCCCTAAACTGGAAGTCTTTGTTACAAAATCAACAGAAGTTCTTAGGAGTTATGCAGTACATGTACCCTTACTCCCATCTTATTTGCTTGCTCCTATATTGAAGACCTGCCCTTTAAATCAGCTTGCAGCTTTGATGGGCAAAATTGTTATTTCACAGCTGACTTTTAACAATATCTGGGAACAGGAGGCGCATCTCCTAAGCTTCTTTCTGCTCCAGGATTAGCTCCCACAATGCACCATTGACCCTAATTTGATTTAATGTTGGCGACTTTGAGGAGGAGGAGGAGGAGGAGGAGGAGGAGACGACGAGAGAGGAAGGAGAGAGCGAGAGAGAATCTAATCCTCTTGTAAAGAATGAGCCGACGGGATGCGCGAGAGGAGACGAGAGTGAGGGATGGGAATGAAATGACAGAGGTTTCCTATCAGGAGGGGAATCCACTGAGTGTGGCAGATGAGGTGTGCACAAGCGCCAGCAAATGAAAATCTGTTTTGTTTTGTTTTTTTGGTTGGTTGGAACGGGCGACAAGGAATCTCCGTGTCACGAGTGGTAGAGGAGAGCGGGAGAAGCGGATCCTGTTAGTCTGACAATCACGGCTATAATTCTAATGTGGCCCACATTTCAGACAGCTTATCGTTTTTTTCTAGGAAGATGGAATCTCATACCTCTTTATCAAACCCACGTGCCTTCCCAGTGACAAGTTGCATTAGCTGGCAGGGGGGGGGACCAAGCCTCTCATGAGACCATGCATATATGTGTGCAGATACCAAAAACCAGTGCACGTCTGCAAATGGTGAAGCCGGGGGCGTTTTACTTCATCCCCAATGTCAATGGGGAGTTATATGTATCAGTGTCATTGTCAATGGGATTCCCATGATGCCGTGTCTCTAATGTTTTGCTTCTACCTTCCACGTGTTAAAATGAGAGGAGAACTTCAGAAGAGGAGATGCGATGAGGTAGAGCTGGACAGAAAATGCACTCCTTCACTTTGTCCCCCTCTCTTCTCTGCACACACATGAACACAGACCGTACCCCCTCTCAGTCACGGTGACACTGATGGAGTTAATACGAAAGACGTCAGCGGCGTTGCCAGGGAGAGGTATTTATTGGCGAGGTGAAAGCCAAACGCAGTCAATTATACTTCCTGTCTGCCCAATCATTCCTCACCAAGATAGATGGCCAGCCAAGATAAACAGGTTATTTGACAAAAAACAATCTGTCTGGAAAGATGATGTGCCATCCACGGTCAGAAACTGCCTTCCTGCTTTATGGGATGGGATAACGGCAGGTAAATAGAGCGACACACGGAGGCCGGGAGGTGAATTAAGTGTGTTTCATATATAATGTAGATGCGACTAATGTAACTGTTTTAAAGACAACCATGCAGCTTCACAGGCATTATTTTAGACGTGTTGATATTAACCATCACTCCCACAATTGAAGTCTTTGTGCACCAATTCAACAAGTGTGAGTTGTACAGGCAGCTGCAAGCGAGAGAGGCAACAACAACACCAAAAAAAGAAAAAGGAAAAAGAGGCACCTGTCTGCCAGCACAAAAAAACCCCCATCCACCACAGCTGAAGACCTTCTGCTCCAGAGTGTGGGAGGAAAACCAAGGAGACAATACCTCCCTTATAATTTTCAATTTTAGCATGATCACATTATCCCTGAACCTTGATTGACAGCTTCAGTAAACGTATTAAATCGGTGAGAGTTGAGGCAGAGCAGCTGGAGGACATCAGAGAAGGAGACGGTAAATACTTTGTCTGAGAAACATGATCCTGTTTCCCACAGACCCAAGGAATGATTCCAGTCAACTTTTTTTTTTTGTATTCAGCAATCAGGAAGACTCATCCTCAAGAATAACACAATACAATTGTGTATATTAAAGCTTTGAAATTTGCCTCCAATTGGCAATTTGATTAATTCATTGAGTTCATTGCCTCATAGCTCTAGTGTAAATTCCTGGTTTCATCGAAAGAAACTGACTGGAAGCAAGGAGGAAGTTACTCCACTTCTCTTTGATGATGAATTGATCAGTAGTTGGCTGTCTGTGCTATATTATCTCCAGCATCTTCAATCTGCACATGAAACTTCTGTGCCTCTAGCTTTTGGCAGCTCATATTAGCTAATGTTCCTTTCAAATGTTCAAAATTGGCACTTCCTGCATGATTGACAGTACCTCACTGCAGATTTTCTTCTACTCTTTTCCAGCTGTGTTAGGGTTTACTCCACACAGCTAACCCCAACTGTAACGAAGCAGTTCTTTTGCGTTGATTTGTCTCTGCCCAAGACATATTCTTGATTAGCATTTCTTGCGGTTGGTTAATCAGTGCAAGACGTTTCAATTGTCCTGTCTCTTTTTTTTTTTTTGATGCCCTGCTTTCTGCATGTGTTTACTGTGTGACGCATGCCGTTTTAGGCTCCCGCCAATGCGTATTTACATTACATGCACAGAACTGAGCCAAGCTTCTCCATGTGAACTGCTTAACAAAGGCAGGCAGTGGATTAAGAACAAAAAACAAACCAAAATGTTCCCAAATCAAAAAAAATAATATTTTTTTGTCCAGATCTTCTTGCTGTATGTTTCCATCTGTGTCTGAATGAGTGAATTTCTTGATGAAAGACAGCAGAGTGGATGGGAAATGTACATTCGGCTGTTGGATCAAAGTTACTTCACCCTTCAAATCAAATTAACTTTCTTTTTTCTCTCGGAGGCCATTGTTGCAAAGCACATTCAAAGAGACTCATTTTGTAGCTATTTCTTGATATATATATATATATTTTTTTTTTTTTTTTTGCCTAATCATTTTTTCATCACGGGAACACCTTCTCCAGCTCCACGGCTCTTTACCCTTTTTGATATGCTGGCGTGTCGATGCAGCAGGAAAGAAAAGAGCAAACAAACACAAATATCTATTTTTTCTGTCTCACCCGAGGGCATGAAGGAATACATTAGAATAATCCTTTCCAGTGAGATGACTCATCCAAAGTAAACATGAATATTTAAATAACGTGAGGGATTTCTGAGTCACTGTAGCACAAGGTGAAGGTTACTCTGACCTCTAAGGTATTTACTGTCAAAGTGCTGGAATAAAGCACATTATGCTTTTCTTATTTACTGCAAAATTACATGGTCTCATGGGATTTTTCTAAAACACACACCTTGGTAGCCAAGAGTCTCGTCAGGTAGATCTCGGAGACCATCTTGCTGCCGCGGTCACCTTCCTTCTGGTCTCCGTGCTCGTGATTTTTCACCAGGTGCCAAACTTTGACCCCGCTTTCCAGGTCGGGAGTGATCATCGGCGTACGAGAACGCAAGCTGTCTGGGCTTCCAGTGTACTTGATCATGTTCTCTGTGAGGAACAACATGCATTAGATCACAATGTATGTCTTTAATGTTTAGGGGAAAAAAGAACTGAAAATATCAGAAGCGACTGTTACTTTTTCTTATTTGCTGAAAATAAATTGCTGTATTTTGTTGATTTTTCCCTGCCTGTTCCAGACACACAAAGAGAAAAAACAAACACAAAGGGAAAAAAACCACACACCTATTTAAACCTTAAAAAAGTGAAGTGTGTTTTTAACAAGACAACAAGAAAGCTACAGACAAAACAAAATTGAAACCAATTTAAAAATACAAGTTAAAAAAAAACAACAACCTCCATGTCAGCTCTGGAATACAATATTTTTTTGGCATGTGGCTTCAAATTTACAGGTCTTTGAGATTGGATATGAAAGTTTCAGAAAGTGTGCATGGTTAATGTTTCATGCCTCCTTCTCCAGGGGATAAGACGCGGCGATGCCGGCTGACACAAAATCGAACAGGTGTCAGAAGAGATGAAATATGTATGGCCCACCCAATGGCCGGAGTGGCCATGACATTTCCAAACACACGGCTCAATGAATGTTTACACAGTGTGAAAAAGAATTGATCATTGGGTGCGGTTTGGAGAAAGGACTGGAAAAGGGAACGTTTCTCACCATGGCAGAAATCAATCTATCCGGAAAAGGGGAGCAGGAGGAGAGCTGAGGCTTTCAGATCCAGGGATTGTGTGTGTGTGTGTGTGTGTGTGTGTGTGTGTGTGTGTGTGTGCGTGCGTGCGTGCATGCGTGTGTGTGTGTGTGCGTGTCTGCAGGTCCTAAAATTTAATTACACTATGATCAAGTGAAAAATGTTTTTCTCTTCTCCACACTTTACTGAATAATTATCAAATGCAGCTTTCGTATTAGACCTGTGTCATGTATTCTCCACAGGGCTGGTAATACTTGGATGTCTTCAGGGACGCTGGACAAGTCTGACACTAATTTTCTTACTGTTTTTGAGCTTGTGTGAGCGCGACACAATGTGAGGCGGGTCTTCGTAAAAATGGAAAGCGAACAACATGTTCATTTTCTGTTGATTATTTCTTCAAGAAATCAGAAACCTGAAGGTGATTCGGAGTCAGAGATACGTTATTAGGGAGTTGGAATCGACGACGATCCAAGAGTTTATTGTTCTGACGTTGTTTCTGATGGAAATATTTCAAATACATTCATGGCTTGAGATGGAACACAGTCTCTGTTTTGATCAATGTATTTTTTTTTATCACGTCTTTCTCTCCTGTTCCCTCTTCTGCAGCTTTATTAAATTCAGCCTTGTCTCTTTTTCCACTATTTGGCCATTGTGCTCAGAAGGAGTTCAAAGTCGCTCTCAAGCATCACCCCGGTTGTGAAGTGAATCACTCTTGTGTTTGAAGTCAATCCCTTAAAGAAATTGGAGATATTCTTGGCATCCTCCATCCCTTTTCCCGTCGCACCTTGTCCTATCTCATCTCATTTGGCGCCGGAGAAAGCGAGATGAGATCGCATGGAAATGAGGCGATGCTAATAACATGGCACTACGTTTGATGTGTCTGAAGTGTTTGTGGTCAGCAAGGTTGGGCCTTTGATCAGATATTAACTTGATGGTTTCTGAGATTTGAGGTGACGCTCGGAGCAGATGGACAGGCTGGATAAAACACCGGCACCGGAGTTACTTTCATCTCAAAAGGCCAGAACAACAGAAGAAAAAAAAATCTACTTGCTTTCTTATTACGTTTCAGAAAACCTTTCAACTGTTTCAGGTACCGTTTCATGCATTTCTAGGATTGTGTTGTCCTACATTGGTCTGCAGATGCTTCCCAACAGATATCCTGACTATTGTGGTACTAATTGTAGTAATACAGATAATAAAGACCAGTTTCTATTCATATATCTTTGTCACCTGTGATTGGGTTAATTTAAATGACCTAAGGAACACTTTTCCTCCTGTACCAGAGAAGATATCAGAATTAATTATCAAAATTTGCACTTCTTTTGTTAATATGCACAATTTATGGGACATAATAAGTGGCCATGAGTATTATGAAGAATATACAGCATGTTTTTAAGTGTTTTCTACATGTCTGATTGCATCAGAAAGCAGCTGCCTGACTGAAGTTAAATGCAAACACACTGGCTTACCGTATTTACTTGCAGAGGTTCGAGACACAGTGGAGTTGTTCACCGAATTGTAGGCTGTAACTTGCTTGGGAACCAAGGCCATTACTGCATTATCAGGAACCTGGAGACAAAAAGTTTTTTATGGAAATGAATGTGCAGAATTTTTTTTCTTTTTTTTCAGATTTCTAAACCCATAGATAATTGAGTTGGTGTTATTTTCTACATTTCTCTCCATCTATTTTTGTTGGATGGTGATAACACAATATTACTGTGCTATCCAGCCCACACACACACAACCACATGCACGCACGCAGGCAGGCACATACACACGCACACATGCACACACACACACACACACACACACACACACACACACACACACACACACACACACACACACACCGTTGTATCACGATGAATGACAGGTTTTAGCAGAGGGGACAACCCATCTTCTCTATTAAATAATACCTTCCATGCAGGGTGGGGTCAAGTGTGTATGTTTGAAAAGTATGTGTATGAAACAAGCCGTGTGTGTGTGTGTCCGTGTGCGTGCGTGCGTGAGTGATCTGTGTGTAAGCGAATGTGTGGATGAATGAGAATATGAATAAATGAAATGATCTCCTATTCCAGTCAAAAAAGCATGATTCAATTAACTAGGACTGGGATGTGCTCTGTCCCAACACACACACACACACACACACACACACACACACACACACACACACACACACACACACACACACACACACACACACACACACACACACACACACACACACACACACACACACACACACACACACACACACGCAGTTAACCCCTAATTCTGTATAATCTGGCTTCCCACGCTGCAGGGTAAGGCTGGGTTAATTGAAATGATCTCTGTCATAGTGTAGGTGTATGGGACAGGGAATTCATTTGTGTGTGTGTGTGTGTGTGTGTGTGTGTGTGTGTGTGTGTGTGTGTGTGTGTGTGTGTGTGTGTGTGTGTGTGTGTGTGTGTGTGTGTGTGAGTGTGTTAGATTGTATCATCATTCCATCCAATCACTCAATCTACTCTTCACACACATATGGTAATATTATTGTAAGCAGGTCCACAGGGCAGATCTTCCTATTCCTGAGTGGTGAGTCCCCCCCACCCCCCCACCTCAAATCTCCAGCACCCTTAAGCATGCTCCCCCATCGCTTCTCTTACATTCTGAATGGATGAACAAGCAAAGCACATTGGAACATAATGAAAAGGTGGAGTGGCATTTGAGGAAATAACATTTGCAGGAGAGGATCAAGGGAGAGAGCACAGTTCCCCGAAAGAGAGGCGGGGGAGATATTTGTCCCTCATTATGGAGGCGGAAATATCTGATATCCTGAATGCTAAATTGAGATGATGGTTTCCTGAAGATATCAAACTTTTTTACACTGTGTTGGTGATGCTGAATGTCACTTTTAAGGCAGAATGAGGGTTTGAGGTTGACTAGTAGCAAATCCAAGTGGATTACTTTAATCAAGAACTGCACATGATTCTATTGAGTGTGTCTGGTCGGTCATATTAGCTTCTAATAAGATAAATAGTTTTTAGTTAACATGTCTGGAGGACATCCTCAGATCGAATATAGTAGCACGTCTGGGTTGGTGTCCATCAATAAAGTGCATCCTATTCGATTAGTACAGCGATAAGATCTCCAAGAAAATGACTTTTACATTTAAAAAATCACAACATCTCAAGAAAATATAATTATAAAAATGAGCGGAATTGCAGATATCCTTGAGTGCATTTTAGAACGGGTTTGCTTTGCTTGTTCCTCTCACAACCTCGTGGTTTCCTTGACTTGCTGACACGTTTTGAGCAGACGCGAGTTTGACGTTTTGGGTACAGAGCTCGTACATGCCTTCCTGGTATTAATGAATGAACGTCCGTCTTTGTTATCTGGTCCCTGATTTCTATCGGCTCAGTAACCCCGTTCCAACGGCGCCTCGCGCTGCCAGCCTGTTGACTCTCGCTGACACTGACATTTAATTTAGGGTCTGTTTCATGCGTGTTTCCGAATATACTGGTACCTGATAATGGGCCAGCATGTTGAGCCTCTTCCAGTCACCTTCAATCTTAGTGGTGACGTCCTCATCCTGCAGGATCATACGCTGTCCTCTACCCTGACGCCACTCTGCAATTGCAAAGGAAAAAAAAAAATTCAGGCAACAGAGACATTCTTTGTGCTTTCAGAAGAATATTTAAAATTTCACAAAGACAAGAAGAGATCCACACAAAACCTCAACGGTAGGACTCAAATAGCCATAGAGCCAAAAAAGAGAAATTGCACACAGTAAAGAGACGGTAACGAGAAGCAAGTTCAATTACACCCAATTATCACACACTCTTTCCATCTCTCTCACCGGTGCGATCGATGGGCATGATTACAGCTGTGTGCCCAGGGCTTGTGCTCTTCTTTTTCCCATCTGAAGCACCGGCCGTTAAGCTCCGATTTCTGGAGGTGCTATTGGTTCTTTCTCTTGTCACACCTTTATCCTCTGCTCTAAACCCCTTATGCGGATACTCTTATATCCCCCCAGGAGCTTCGGTAGACTCAAATGCAACCCCCGCACCAACAGGATACAGAGGAAGTAGAAAGCTATAATTATCAGATCACCTTACCTCATTTTCATAATTTTCAATAAATAACCTGAAATGCATTTAACCACCACCCCTTTTATTAAACAACGCAAAAACACAAAAACAACGATATCACCTGACAACTGAACTACATTAGAACTAACCCTAACCACACACACACACGCACGCACGCACGCACGCACACACACACACACACACACACACACACACCCACACACACCCACACACACACACACACACACAAAAGCAGAACAAAAGCTTCGATAGAATGATCCCTCAATGCCTCTGCTACATTATCATAAGTGAAAATGGAAAGCCATCTCCAAAACAAACAATCATATGATTATTCTATCCTTTCTGCAGGCATCATGGGCTTTATGAATATGTTATTGTGTCTCCTTGCTGCACTTCCCACTTGCATCGGCCACTGTCATCTCCAATTCTGATCACAAACAGGAAAACAAAGCGGCAATCACCGCAGTGTGAGACGAAGGCCTGTCTTTGGAGCTTCAACCAGAATTGTGTTAGCATCTGAAAAATCTGCAGGAAATAAAGATTCTCCTGCTATTGTCTATACAGTACATCTTCACATAAAGATGCAAATGAGTGCCCGTCTCCAGTTGAGACTCGGTAAACAAACAAAGGGATGAGGAAAACAAGAAATGCGGAAAGGAATAAATAAAAGAATAAACTTGGTATGAAACCAAAGAAAACTAAGATTACTCTGATTCCAAAAATCCAGTGGTTGCTACTCAGCAGGAAGAGAACAGCGTCTGCAGAGACTGGAGTCACATACAGTCGAGAGATAAGGGCTTTGGGGAGTGTTTAGAAACTGATGGTGAAGAGAGAGGCTGAAGGTGACTGCTGTTCACCACAAAGATGCATGACACACATTTGCTTGGACAAAACACACACACGGTTTCTTTCTCAGACGCTATCTCCTTCTAAAACCCTGTGGGGGGTACTGTGGATTACAGCAGAGGAGGGGAGGAATCAAAAACCATATCTGGAATAACAACACTCTTGGCCAATCTGTCTCAGGTTAGGCCTGCCAATATCCCATATATAGCCCTTATCAGCCCGTGCAATCGCCCTGAGTGCATATGTGTAATTTAAAACACATCTAAGATGCGAAATGATGTGTCAATCATGCACTCTCTGTTTTTTGGCCGTGAGAGATGTTTCTATCAATCAGCAGGGATTCGCTCATTCTCCCTCATGTTCATAGTCCTCAATAAGAGCTACACTGGGAATGGCCAGCTAAGACTCACAATTTCCAATTCCCTTATGTAATACAGCAATAATAGAGCAACACATCTTGCCCAAGGGGGGTTGGGTTGAGGAGGGGAGGTATAAAGCAATTTTACCCAGGAATGTTGTCAAAAGGCTAAACCAATCTCTTCACTTAGCAATGGCAGAGGCAGATTCCCTACGGTGTGTACTGCCCATCTTAGATCAGGGGTTGGTTATAAATATGTTATTACAAACAACTGAGGATTTGAACATCCATCTGGCAATATTGAAGCATAAAAAGCATGATGTGTGGCGCAGAGACATCCAGTTGGTATCGGCAGACAACCAGTCATGGATAATGTTGTTATCCTCACAAGCATGCGCATCTGGGTTCACAAATCGCATTCATACACCCACAATGTCTTGCAGGAAAAAAAGATCTATCATTACAACCTCTCCTACGAGAGGGCTCTTAAAATAATTTTCAAAATACGTTTGAGGGAAGAGATGAGACACCAGAGAAATACAGTTAAACAACTTGGGGGGAGAAAAAAAGAAGGCAAAAAAATAAAAAGAACACTGAAAAAAGCGATTTTTTTGTGGGGAGGTGATCACTGAGCATCTCACTTGATTAGCTGATCAATCATTTGACTCAGACGTTAGTCGTCCAGAGAGACGATCAATGGGGAGTTTAGGGAGGGGGCGACTGATCTCAGACATCTGACTGAGAGAGCTGGAAAGTCAAGACTCCCAAGGCTGGGGTAAAAAAAAAAAAAGGTTATTTATTTTTAAGAAGATTAATTCCTCATAAGCAGGGCTGGGAGGTGTTGGGGAAGTTTCTAAAATCAAAGAGTGATCAAGTTCAGGTGGCTTTTCCCTCGACATGAAGTTGGGGTGAAAATAAAACTATGAGGCTCTTGTGTACCAAATATTACCCATCACTATTAATATATACAACGATAATGTTTGTACCCAGATCCATGTCGGATGCTTTTAGGCGATGGGAGTGTGGGACATTCTTGTAGATGGCATCCAGGATCTTCTCCTTCACCTGGCTGATGGTGTCACAGTTCAGCACCTTCACCTGGATCTCTGGACTCTTCTCATTCTCCGGATGGATGCAGTTCACCACCTGTCACGGAAATACACACAAGAACCGCGTATCCACCAGAACTCTTGTACAAACTGCCGCACTGCTTTACCTAGAAAGTGATTTTCCGAGTTGATTTTGTGCAAGTTGATACCTCATGTGTGTTAAACCTCGGGAGAGTTTTGTGTGTTTAATGCTAATAATGTTGATTGCGCTGCGGATTGGTACTCAGTGGAACTGCAATAACTTTTCACTTGCCAGAGGGCTTGTGAGAGAATTGTAAGAAAAAAAAGAAAAACAAGTTGAATCACCGGGGAAAATGCTCTTCCCTCAGACCTCGAGGAGACGATGTGGTACCTGAATTGATGAGCAGTAAACCAACTAATTATAATATTATTAGGATATTTATCAGTTCTCTTCAGTGCTGCCTGAAGGTGCTCGATGGAAATACCCAAATTGCAGGATTAACAAAAATACGCAGAATAAATGAATAAACTTTATAGTTTATAAAATGGAAATATGGGTTCTGACAGCAGAATTATTCTGTCGCAAAAATGCCAAAGAGAGTTGAAATTTCAAGATGTTTTCTCACTATCACAGTTGAACGGACACTGAAAGAGTATGAAAATATGCATTCCCAAAATACAGAGCACGAACAGATCTGACTAGAGAAGAAAGACAGAAGGACTAAGCGGTCTGAGTTTCCCCTGCTGGAGTATGACAATGGATAGAGGGAGACAACAGACAGACTGGTGAGATAAACAGGAAGTTCCTAAGGAGACAGCTTCAGCATCTCTGCTTGTGCACAAACTCATGTGCATGATTTAATTCCTCCATCCACATTCTGAAACCGTGATCCTTTCCTTGACAGCTCCGGTCTCGACAGGAAGCGAGGTCGCCACTCTTCGCGGCCCAACGCATGCCAAGCGTGACAATGAAAACCTAACGTCTCGTTGCTCATCTCACAACCGATAACCCGTAACCACCTTCTGTTTTCTCTCTTCTTTGTCCCTGAAAGCATATTAAGTTGTCCCCCTTGTAGCCCCTTGAACCTGCGGGCAGGTGAACCCCTTACCAGCGTCTTGTAGTCAATCTGTTGTCTGATGAGCTTGTCTTCGCTGAGCGAGTAGCGCGCCTCTCCCGTGATGGAGTCAATGGGGCCTTTCTCCATCTGCTGCTTGATGGCACAAAAGAGGGAGAAGAGTGGTTCTCCTGCGCACTCCTGCAAAGACATTTGGAGGAGACAAAAACTGTTTGGAAGGAAGAAGAAAAACTTGGAACCATCATCAGGAAAGTAGACTCAAAAGTTTAATCTACACTGAAAAAGTGTCCACATAAAATGCTATTTGTGATGTTTTCTCCAGCTCTATAGTCCTCTTATGTTAAAGAATATTTGTACAACCTAGGAATATAAATAAATTGATATTTTTGAGAAAGGGTTTATGTATATAAAGTGAGTGCCGCAGAGGACTCCAGAAACCTCCCCTGTGTCCCGAAAACACCGCTGTTAATCAAACAGAAGTGATTGGCCAATTGTCATTTTTATTCTCGTCCCAGCTGCAATAAAGGGATTAAGATGGAGAAAAAAAACCAACACACTTTTTTTGTTCGATGGTGTAGAGGAGTGCTGGATTTTGCTTTTATTTAATACTGGTGCCTGAGTAAGAACACAAAGTCGTGCCAAAAAAAAAATAATTCCAAACAAATTTCAAGTGAGCACAGAAGGGAAGTAATGTGATAAAAAGTGAGTATTTTTGGAGAAGTTTTACAGCCTTAAGAAAATAATCTACATATAACTCATATCCATAGAACAAGACACTAAAACAAAAATTTATGCCAGCGGCGAGGTGACAGCGATTTCTTTTCTTGTTTATTTCCCAGGGGGATTTAAAAAAAATCAGTTAAGTTGAGAGCAAATATATAAGAATTACCTTCAGAAACTTATAGAGGAGGAATGTAAACCAGTTGGTCAGCATTTTCTCTGCAACAGACTCAGTCCTGCAAATAGAAATAAATCCCATAATGAACATATGATCCTGGCATTTGTATTCCCGTCATAAATATTCAACACCATCCTCAAATATTCTGCTCAAAATATTCTGCCCCCTAATGAATAGGCTTTCGTTGTACAAATATAATTGTGAAGACGTGAAACGAGAGAGCCGTTGCACACGCCGTATGACGGCCTGTCAGGCCGGCCTTTTCAGATGGCTTTTATGCTCAGGCACGCCAAAGGCAGCTCGTCTACGACGGTGCAGATTTTAATATGAGGCAAAGCAATTAAAAGTCTTTATTTGATCCCAATGGATTGATGTCGTTAGGGGGCTGGAGCGGCTCTGTAATAACACTGGCCTCATTATCAAGTACTCCCTCGCCCATTCACTGGACTAACACTCGATCCTCGCACAATAGAAAGTGAATGAATACATCTCCCTCTCTTTCTCTGCCTGGCATCCATGCTCCACTGGTGTGGCTCAACCATGTGTGTGTGTGTGTGTGTGTTTGTATCCGTGTTGACCTGGGCCAACAGAGTGATTGATCCCATGTGAACGGCTAATATATACATAAAAACAACAGGGGTGGTGGCGGGTGGTGAAAGAGGATAGGCGAGGATCGGATATCCTTTCACAGGAACCTTCTTGACCAGCAGCAGCAGGGGCCTGTGGGTAATCTGTCAGAACACCCCAAACACACATACACACACACACACACACACACACACACACATACACGCCCCTCCTCTCTGCCTTCAGTGAACAACCACCACAGGCATCAATATTTCAGGATTAGCATCCATTGTGTTTGTGTACATGTTCAGGTTTTTGCCCCGTTTTTCGGCTGCCACCTGCAGCCCTCCCGCCTTTTCCCATTCCCACAGCCTTGTAAAGAGTTCCAGACTGAGGCATACAGGAGGGAGGCGATGTTCACTGTGCCAGTGGGTTGGCCTGCCACCCCCTGCCAGCTCTGGCACAACACCTGTGGGGGGATTAACTTCCTGCCCACTCTTTAATTTTGCCGCCCGCGCCGCCCTTTTGTCCGTCCACGGATCCGAGGGTCAACAAGGTCACCTTTCTTTTTTTTTTTTTTTTTCTTTCATGTGTCCTTGCTGTGTTCCTCCTGCTCTCTGGTGGTTGCCCACTCTGGATCCTGCGATCATACACACTTCCAAATCCTCTCTATTTCCATAAATGTAGCCCATCTATCAAAGGGCTAAAGGGAGCATGAAGAAAGGAGGCGGCGCAGAGGAAGGAAGGAAGGCAGGAGCGGTTGAAAGAGGAAAATGAAGATTGAAAACGGCTTGGCCAGAGCCTTACCGTCACTTTTCTTCTTTTTACACATCCTTCTTTTACTTGCCTATAATAGATGGTGTATTCTGGTGTTTCTGTTTGAGTGGACAAGTGTTGCTGTTTTAACGCTAGCGGCAAAGAGTACAAATTAGTCCCACTGCGTATGATTTCAGAAAATACCTTGTGTGCTGAATAGCACTTATTGTGTGTGTTTGTACACGCTTCTGGCAGCGGGTGCCAGTCCTGCTGTAATACCAAGTCTTGGCACTAATGCACCACTTTGCTTTCTGCTTACTCTTGATCACAGCACAGTCTATAGGGAACAAGGATAAATATGGAACTGTGCGTAGCATCTAACATTAGCATTTAGTATTACAACTATCAAAGAGTATTCAGCAAAACTCTGCTGCTAGTCAGGTCAGTGCAGTGAAATACTGTGGTGTTTTGGCACGGTCGGGCTTACCCGCTTGGCAGCGAGTCAGAAGGGCAATGGGCATAGAGAATGATCCAGAGCAGAGGGGACCTGGCACTGCTTAGTTCGCCCTTATTAGTAACGAAGGGTTGATGAGTTTCCACGCTTCAACATGTTGAACTTTTCTTTTTTTTCTTTTTAGCTGCCAGTTATTTATAGTGTATTCATGTATCACTTTTAAATCTCTTTCTGGAAATCTGTTATCTCCTTGAGAACTTTTAATCTTTGATTGGAGTTAGTACAAACCAAAAAAACTCACAAAAATAATGTAAACTTCCTCTTTTCCTGACTGATATTTTGCAGATTACTTGTTAAATGTCACAAAATAGATTTTCACTTGTTCCATCTGACCAGAAATGTCTCTCATTTCAGACGCTGGAGTGTTTAGTATTTGATAACTCGCCTGGATGATAAATAGAAGTCGTGTTTATGACTTCCTGCTAAGTGATTATTAAAACTAGAGAGTATCACATGAGTAAAAATGCCATTTCACTGTGTTTTAAGATCTATAAATAAGAGAAGAAAAAGGAATCTCGAATGAGCAGATGTGAGTGAACTACCAGCAGAAGTCAGATGTCCTTTCCTTTTTCCAATCCTGGCTCCTGGTTTTTCCATCATATGTGCCAAACAAGCTGTCGACAGGACGGCAGATATTTACTCTGTCGATTGCTCACACACTGCCCACTACAGATACTCTGTAATAAAGATTATCCCGAAAGTCAAACAAAGGGCTTCAACCCTCTGGAATGGAATGGAAGCACAGCTGTGATCAAGCGAAGAACCTATTGGCCTTTCATAAATCGACCGACACAAAAACTGCTATTTGAGAACATAAAATCCAGCTAAATTAAAGCTAAGGTTGCTGTGAAATCTGACATAATGGAGGAAGGGGGGTGGGATTGCGTCAGGGGTGGGCGAGTAAGGACTAGAGTGATGGAGGGATGAGAGGAGAGAGCAGCGAGGAATGCGACAGATGGTTGTAGAAGGCTCTCGTTAGTTATCTTGCCTGGTGGTTGTGCTTCAGCACAGGTTGAGATGGGACAGATGGAAGGATGTGTGTTTGTGTGTGGAGAGAGAGAGAGAGAGAGAGAGAGAGAGAAAACACACACACACACATACATACACACAAACACACACACACACACACAAGTACAAATGCACAGATTTCTTGGAAGAGGAGGCAGTGGGTAGCGGTGCTCAGATGCTGTGCCAGAGACACCCCGCTCATGCACTTTAAGCATTGATTTAGCAATCAAGAAAACAGAGGATGGGGGTTCGGGGGGGTGGAGAGTGAGGGGAGAAAGAACTTGAGTATAGATCGAAAGAGCAGGCGTGAGAGGGTAAGAAGGAGAGGTGAAGATGATGATGTGTGACACGAGCTACAGACGTGAAGACAACTAAAGGACAGCGAGCGGACAGAGGGGCAGTCGAGCAGAGCAACGCTCAAAATGAGCAAGGAAAAGGAAAAAAAAGGAAGAACAGACGGAATAAATGTGTGATATTAAGATTCATCTACACAACCTTATGTTTGTGTATCTACTTTCAGTCGTTATCCAAAAGTACGACAGTCTCAAGTGTGCCGCAGCACCGCTCGCCATCGCTTCCCAAAAGGCAACGTAGAAGCCGAGGAGGAGGTAGGACGAGACGAAGGCGGCCGGATCAGTGACGCGATCACGTCAAAATGGACGAGCATTTGTTGTAAACGTGCTCTCCTTATCATTTTCTGGAGGTTTTTTAAAGTCTCCCTCTCCTTGTATCTCTCTCTCTCTTGACAAGCAAAGGGGGGGCAGATGAAGACAAGGAATGTGGAAAGGAGCTACGCTAAAAGCCGGGGGGGTGTTTTTTTTGTTTGTTTGTTTGGACTGTATTTGAAGAATAAATGTCAGCTTTTGAGAATTTTACCCCAAATGTAAACCACAATTAATTCTCTTATTAAAAAAATGTGGTTCTTCTTGCATTCACGCCGAAAATTTAAAGATTTAATTTCTTGTCTTGGTGATTCCAGCCCAGACTTCATCATATAAAAGTTTCATGTCTTCACACACGGTACATGCAGACATCATAATCATACATGACAGCTGCGAGGAAGTCGGTTTACTTTGGTAACTGTAATCACCATATTTACCAAACACTGCAGGCAGGAAGCGTAATTACAGACAGGGGCTGTGTTCAAGTGCATGCCATTAAGGCTTTGACTATAAACCACCCCCCAAAAAAGGATTGTGATTGAACTAGCATTTATTTATTTATTTTTTTACATAAATTAGTATTTTTTTCCCCACTTGAGCAATTTGAAATGGGATTCTCTCCTAATTAATCATAATTATTCTAACCATGATGTGCATGGCAATTCACTCTGGTCTCTCTGAGAAAGAGCGAGACAGCAACAGCGATTCAAGGTCATGAAAGATAATTGAAACATGGGATGTTAGGGAACGTGAGCATTTCCTGTTCTTGGGAGTAAAAAGGATGAACATAAACAACACAAACCAGTAATTTCCATCCTAACGAAGCACAAAACAAACCTGAAGTGAAGTTTTATGCTACGTTTGTTTGTTTTTTTTAGGTTTCCTCTCACCTTCGGAGCAGAAGCTTGGGGTGGTTCTTGCTCTCCAGGTTGCGGTCTATGAGGTCGGATAGCAGGTGCTTTAGGACATCAGTGGCGTACTCCAGTTTGCTTTGCAGCACCGTCATGATAAGCGATGCCACGTTGCCACGGTCCCTCATGGAGAAACCACGCTGGGCCTCCAGAGTTCGGATAAAACACAGCAGGTAGACCTTGTTGTTAATGAGCTGGCCGAAGAGCTTCAGACCCTTCTCCACTTGCTCCTGGCGGTAACCCGGCACCTTTGTTGAAACAAGGGAAAAGTCCATTAAGGTGCCGACACATTCGAAGAGATGGTACAGGGATTATATTTCACCATCAAAACAATGTGAATGTTCATATCTTGTTCTGTGATATTAACAAAGAATTTAACATGTGAAAATCAGCATAGTTACACATATAAATAATATGAAGTAGCACATAATAATAAAACTATTCACGTATTGCTTTCTCTATTACCTCTGGTAGTGTTATTATGAGTTAATACACCCATCTTCATAGATAACCACAGAAAACAGAGAGAAAATAAATGTGGGGAAGAAAAAATAATCTAGGGAAATGAGGAGTTTAACATCTTCAAGCTTTTGTTACATCTATTTGGAAGGTTGAGAATAAAGCGAGAAAACACTAAGGCCTCTTGAGGGAATGTTTATTACTTTGATGGCGCTGTGTTCCACATTAATGAAAGTAGAAAGGTAGAGCAATGATGTGAATTCCCCTCGTCTGAGCCCAGATTGTCCCTGCTCCATTTATACCAGTCATTTACTGCACATGCATCTTTTCTCAATTGTTTTCAATAAATGGTACCTTTTGAGATTACATTTTTTTTTAATCTGTCAAAAGCACTTGCTCTAGACAGCATCTCTCGCAGCTGTCAACCAGCATATGCTCAGTTTTTGTTTTTTTTAACCTTTTCCTGGAGGAAATCCTTGTAATCTGCCGGGAGCTACTGTTAGGTTGCATGTATTATTTCACAATGCTTGAAAAGATATGCGAATGTGTATAAATGTGTGTGGTTTTTGTGCATGTGCATTGAATGTGAGTGGAAATAAGGGCATATGTGTCATTCTGGGAAAACTTTACAATCTATGGTTATATGCATGTTTCTTTTTAATTCTTTTTTCAGTTTTTTTGTACATCCAGCAGATATAAAATACGGTACCAGAACACAAATATTTTATGTCTTTTAAGATCATGAGACAGCACAGAATAAGCACAGAAACACCTGTTTCCATAAAGATAAAAGCACAAAAAAAAGCATATCAGAAAGGAAGCCAAATGTCATTCAAGTGAAATCTTCAAAAAAGGAAAAGATAAAATTAAACCATAAATGGTTCACGGAACAAATAAAATGTTGACAAGCATACTAAATATATTTCAATATCTATCTAATTATCACCTAGTGATTTAAAAACATCACTACCTAACAAAATTCCCAGTGTGAACCTTAAAAAACCTCAATCTGATTTTTCTGTCGCCCGTGGTCTTTCAAACTATCCAACCCGCCGTTGAAAACTTGAATTTTGTGACACATCAATAACAATTAAGCAGCCATCAAACGCTTAAGACAAGCCTGCTGCTTTTCTCATTAGGATCATATTCCACATTATACTTCTCATCCAGTTTGACATTTATACCAATTAAAACATAATTAATATTGCTTATTACTGGGAAATTCTCATCAGGGATAGAGTGGCCAACCCTGAGGGCAGTGAAACGGAGGGCCATCATTCTCTTAATGGAACAAGACGACCTGTTCAATTACGGCTGTCTATCACTGTCACCACTGGGGATAAATTACTTGACTTTTTTTTTTTTTTCTTTCTTTTGATTTCCTGCCTCTGATTGACTTTTAATTTGTTTTTAAGGTGCAGAGAGAAAAAGGCACAGCATCTTGCGTCGTTTGGGTTATTAATGAGTGTGAGCTCCCGATTTGAGGGCTGTCTTGTTTGTTTTTTTCAGAAGACGCGTCGTCAGCCGTTTAGAAAGTCTTTTGACAGCGACACAAATATCAGCATCAATTTCACCTGCTGCGACCCACCACTTTGCTAATTTGTTGGCTCATTTCGCGTTTCCTTTCAAAGACGGCCAATTGCAATTTGGATTTCGATTTTGATAGAGACTGAGGAGCCGGTACCCATAATTCAACTGGTAAAATGGACGCTAAATTGATTGAGAAACGGGTACCAACCTTTTCTCTATTAAGAATTTCAAAAAGAAATTCTTATAAGAATTATTCTTTAAGAAGAATTCTTAATGAAGAAGTATTTTCAAAAAGTATTTCGATCAGCTTGACATGCCAAATAATATTAAGTCAGTTAGTTTAAAGGACCATTACAACCAATCAGAGGTCAATCTATTTAATCAGATATGACCTACAGGGTACCTTGTGTAATATTTTAAATATCAGTGAGAGATTCTATCTGACCTCCAGATCTCTGAGTACAGGATGTTCCTCAATGCCTGGGAAGAGGACCCTCATGGTGTAGGTTCTGTAGTCCAAGAAGGGGATTCCTGCTCCATCCAGATCACTGGTCAACTCATGAATGTCTGTCTGAAGCTCTGCAAAAGCTGATGATGGAATAAGATACACAATAGTCAATTTTCCACAGTAAAATAAATTAGCTGTGCTTTAAGGGGAAAAAATACACACATGCTTTGAACTGTGAATTGTTCTTGAAATAGTTACAATACACCAAATAAAAAAGGCTACTGTAACCAAGGCCATGTCAATAAGGTAAACCATGTACTGTAAATTATTTTCACCAAACTAATCAACAAGCTTATTTTAAAGGGTAATTTTTAGGCTGATAAGCTAACCCATTCCATACCCTCTTTGCACTCCAGAGCGACACGAGACTCCAGGTTGTCCATCTGCATCTGCAGCCTCTTCAGCGTCAAGTCGCTCTCGCGAGACTTGCGCTTGTAGGCGATGAGCACCACCACGATGAAGAGGATGAGCAGGGCTCCGGCTGCGGCGATGCCGATGATGGCGGTGCTGCTGAGCGGGCTGTCGGACGTGATGTGGACCACACCTGGGGAAAACTCAATGCCACCCACACGTGCCTATTGTGGTAACACAAGAAAAAGACGTAGATTAGAGTTATGGCATATTAGTAGAGGTGTTTCAAAAGTCGATTTTAATGTTATGAGCAATAAAATTCCATAAAAATCTTCAGCTTTCCAACATGTTGTATATACATGATTTATTTCATCCAAGTGTCTCACAGGGAAGAAGGGAATGAAAGTATCTTGCATGGATAATAAAACATGAGGCAAGTGGTTCAGTATATCAAAAAAACATCCAGTGAAGGCTTTCCACTTAAATATTTACTGGCAATATTATTTATGAAAAGCTAAATAATCTAACCCTTGGAGAGGAAAACATGATTTTCAGTAAAAACTCTCAAGGTGTTCTTCATGTCAAAACCTTTCACAGGTACTTATCAAGTACAACACCGCATTTCAGAATCCCTTTTAGGTCTGGACGGCACAAGATCAGAACAGACAGACATATTGATTTGAGATTTGTGTACACGCTTATTTGTGCATCCACTAAAAGTTCCACCGTAATGCGTGCATCTCTTTCTGCAATGCCAGGGTTCAGGTGGTAACATCGAGTCGCTTCATTTCGAAGAGGTCCCCTCTTAAAACCGCAAATGGAACCTTTATTGAATTTGCCATGCCCCCGTAATATTCTTATTGAAGGCTGGTTTGTTTGTTTTTCTGTTGTCTGCTTGTCTGCAGGAGCAGGAATTTAACGGCTGATTGAATTAGAGCTGCAGCTTTCGGAGTCGACAAGAAGATGGATGGTCCTCAACATGAGGAATGTTCCGACTGTCTGTTAAAACTGTCAATCGATCCGCCGGGGTCCGTCTGCCTTCTCCGATGTAGCCTGCCTATCGTTCATTGTGTCCGTACGCGTGTGGGTGTGTGTGTCTTTATCTTGTCTTTGTGGATGTGAAGCGGAGCCACTCACCAGGACCTTGTGTCGACCGGTCAGGTTGGGCGACTCACACAGCAGCTGGGTCTCTGACACCGTTAACATGCAGGGCTTCTCGCCGATCAGAACCGTGTAGTTAAGCTTTCCGTTACCGCTATTGGTTGGTGGGAGGAAATTCCGACCCTGCGGGAGAGAATCCACACATAATAATTAAATTTGTATTATTGAAGACTTATTCTAGACATATTGGTCTGAAATAAAGTCTAATTTAGGAACATGGACAGCCTGTTCTACATGAATAACATCTACCCTCCTACCTTGAGTATAATGGGTGATCCAGGTTTAAGCTCCAGCACTCCGGACACACTGAGGGGCTCAAACTCAGGATTGGGGTAGTAGATAAAGTTGGTGTTGTTGAGCGACATCAGAGCCTGCACATCGTCCAGTTTGAAGCCAAATTCGTCGGGTCTTTCAGGCACCTGTTGCTGCCGGGCCAGACTGATGTGTTCCGGGGCCTGGCAGAGCATCGATGTCGGGCTGAGCACCTGGCATAACTAACAGAAGACAGACGGTCACAGGATTATATTTTTGATTCAAAGATTCTTACTCTTATGTCATGACACTCATTACGCCACCACTTGTCCCGTAATCTTGTCTTATCTGTAAGATTCTTGTTCTTTCACCCATCTTTTTACCGTTACCTGGTTTTTCATTTGACACATGATGTAATTGAATGCCATCTTATTCCTTGTTTTTGTCATATCTCTGAGTCAGACTCACAAACAAGGTACAGCTTGTCCGATCTGTCATCGTCATACCAAACGCACTTCAATATCCCTCAGACGTCTCCATTCCTTTTGTGTCTCTCAGGACATTTTCAAAATCAAACGCCACCGCAGGTCTCATTTTGAGACATTTCTGTCTGTTGCGCAGATATTTCACATTTTCAAAGTAACCTCTGCCATGCAGCCACTCCGACGTTTGCCTGTCAGTCTAATTGGCTCCTTGAACATCAAACATGACAAATCCCACAAGGTTGATAGGACATCCCTGACATTTTCTCGCACTGAAAACAAAAACCTCTGTGTGCTTGAATAATGCCTGAAAAAACTTGGGATTCCTTTGCTTGTTTATCTCATTCAGGGAATATATGAGCTGTAGGGGCTAAATATCCCCTTGGAACATTTAATTTGCTGCTCATTGTACAGGATCTTGAAAAACAATGCCCTGTACAGGCATATGTGAGCACAGATGTTAAACGTGATGCAAGGTCATGCTCAAATAGACCATGAAGATAGCATTACCACCTTTTGTTACTCCCTCTTCTTTCAATCTGATCATAGAGACCCTTGTGTGGTTTTATCTATCCTCCCCTGGGTAAAAGGGTGAATCGAGGGTAGAAGAATTTGATAAAGGCCCATCTCTGTGGTTTTCAGTGTTGTGTCAATACTTCCCTATTGTTACAGAGGTGTGGACAGGAAAGCCATCCTTCTCTAGCAAAGCAGTTGCAACCTGTTGATCTTCACAATGCCCCCTCAGCGCTCTGAGTTCTTTTTTTTTTCACTACCTATTTACGTAAACGCGGCATTGAGGCATTTAGTCATGCTCTGGAAAAAAGGAAAATGACTTTCACATTCACCGTGGCAGAATTCCTTTGTGTCGTCGAGCTGACAAGGAGAGCTAAAGACTCAGAAAACAGCATGTCATTGACTTTGTGTGTGTAAATGCAGGGCATGAGTTAATCTAATTCAGGCGACACCTTCCCATATGCACATCAATCTTGAGTTATTTGACCTTGGATTTACTTGTTGATGAGATGAAGCACAAGGAATTTTCATATCTGAGGACGTGCCTACTTGTTTTTGTGTGCAATCACTTACGTTGAGTGTCTCGTGGTTGTTATATTTGGCTCTGATAAGCGGAGTCTGAATGATGTCCAGGTTGGTTCCGGTGACTGTTATCGGGGTATATCCACTATAAGCCAGAGAGATGATTTAAAACAAGGTTAAAAGAGTAGTTAAATACACATTCATAGAGAGGAATATTGTAAAATCCATGATACAGTATGTTTTACACACAAAGGAGATATTTAAATCTTTTGTTATGGATGCGTTTTTCTTATTTGTGTTTCAGATAAGTGCCTGCTTTAAAAGCATTCTCTATCAACACAACAATTAAAAAGAAAAGAAAAAAAGAGCCATCCCTGTGCCCTACCTGGATATGCTCCACTCCGGCTCGATCTTGGTGATGGTTGGATCTTCCACATACTCGAATCGCAGGTCCTTTTGGAGATGAGCCTTGTCTATGCTCACGGACACGGACACGTTCCCGTAGCCGTTCAGGGAGGCGTGAGTTCTGCAAGTGAGCCACTGACCACCCCTCCTAAGGTGAGAAATTAATTAGTTATTAACACTATCAAGGAATTACAAAGACATTCCTTGATCACCGCCAGGTTTCCATCCATAACGTTCTTTATCTCAGTCAATGGTTATATTCCCTGTCATTTTAACACCGGCTCTGACAGATCTTTGATTGACACGTGTCTGATTGGAAAAGTTCACGGTAGCTCCGTTACTAACCTCAAATAAGTGCATGGTTGATCTTTAAACATGACGGACACGTTACTTCCAGCATCGAGGTGACTGCCAGTTATGTTGACAATGGTTCCTCCGGAGACCGGGCCTCTGTTTGGCTTCAGGTTGATAATCCTTGGGATCTGACGAAAGGGAAGGGGTCGTGAGTGAAGGATAAGTAACTAAAATGTAGATGCCTTCAAAATAATACATAGTCAAGAGAAAATAAATAAAGGTGAGCCAGACTCTAAAAAGGGAGATGTGCCGTCAGTGATTCAGCACAACTGTGCTGTAATAGTCTGCGTATGCGGAACAAAATACAATATTGTCTTCATATCCCAGTTGTAATATATTGTTCTTGCCTTAATAATCATATAAGGAAAGCAAGAGGCTGAACTAAATTTATTCATACTTCTGGGCCCCATTCAACGATCGACTTAATGAAAAACGTCACCTGAAAAGGCCTTGGAGTGTCTATATACCTGCACCCATCGCTGCTCCATACACTCTACCTTAATGGAAAGCTTTCACATTCAAGTGACCCAGCAGCAGCTGATGGAGTCCACTGGAAGACGGACATAAAGTAAACCCCCCCACCCCCCCGTTCATTTGACCATCCTGTAATCTCATCTTCATCCTGCTGCGTTGTGTGACATCTAAACCTAACATCTTATAATCCTTTACAGAAACCCCATTGAGAAATAAACCTTGCCCAGCGCCCATTAATGGACGGCAGTAAAAAATAATATCGCTTCATAAAACGAGGACATAATGGCAACAACAGTGAATTTATTTCAGGACGCGTGTCCGCGTGTGACTGACGGTGATTAATCGTGTGCCGAGTTGAAAGAACGACTTGCGTTACGTGTGCCCGTTTCAATGTGTTCACGTAAGAAATAAAATCTTTTTATAACCATCCGTGTGTTATTCTACGCTCATTAGCGACTGCCAGATTTGTTACACACATGAGGAGAATGCTGAGAGGAAGATGCCTGGAGAGAACCAGGAGAACCTTACTGGATTGCTGCCAAATATCCGTGGAAACTTACATGTGCATACATCATTAACACAGTAGGTGAGAACACAGACCAACAACCGGCAAGGTGTGAACATGCAGAGGATGACACATGGAGCATGGGGGCCTTTTTGCTCATATTAGCTGAATGCTCTACGTGGTTTCCCTTTTGATATCACAATTAATTTTAAAATTCGGATAACTTTTTCATGCAATAAAATATTAAAACTCACCACAAAATAATAGTATTTGGAGGATTTTGCTTTGAATTCTGGTCTGCAGTCTCCAACCCCGACGCAGACCTGCACGTTCCCAGTGTACTGGCTCTTCTCTGCTTTACCCATCTCACATACGATCCTGGAAACACACGTTGGGATGCGTCAAAACAGAAATATTTAAATGCAAAACGGTAAAGGCAATTAAATATATATATATATATATATATATATATATATTCCACACATGCAGATCCACACAGAAATATAATTCCCCCACCTGAAAACCTTTGCAAAACCCTGCTGTAGCACTGCAGAATGAGGAGCAGGTAACATTTACAAATGAACCTCAACCTGCGTTACATCCTCAATAAAATGACGCATAATTCTGCAGCAACTTCACCTAACAAGCACTGCTGACTTGTGGAAGAAAAAAAAGAAGAAGGAAAAGTCTGTCATTTTACTTATGACCTCAGATACAGCTACCTCTTCTGCTGGGTCAGCGTTTTGCTTAGAAACTGCTGGCACACAACTTACTTTCTTAGCATAAAAAGCACTGGGTCTGTTGATAAGGCAACTTCAAACTAGTTTAAAATAATTTGATATGCTGCACCTGAAAGGAACCAAAGCTCTGGATTAAACTTAAATGTCAACTAGATGCAACCCCCTCCCTGAACTTTCTAAAAAAGATTGCGGTGTGTGACTTTGTGCGTGTGTTATTATGAAATATAGAGCCTTGGCTTGTTCTTTCATGCTGGTAGTGTAACACATACAGAATCTCTTGAACTCTACCGCTGCGGTTTGCAGTTAATCAAACTCATTTCTTATTATCTAGGGATTAAATCAATTTACCTCTTGTTTATTGTATCGTATCGTAATATCATACTCTCACTCTCGTTTTTATCCAATTAAATTCTCTCTCACTGCCTCACACACACACACACACACACACACACACACACACACACACACACACACACACACACACACACACACACACACACACACACACACACACACACACACACACACACATCCCGAGGTGAATGCTGACTCATGATCAGTTGGCCACGCTGAGTTGTTATGGTGCTTCTGTGTGGTTAAGGCAGGTAACATAGTTCTGAGTCCGTGTGTGACTCAAATGTCTTGTTCCTCCCTGTAGGGCATGAAGTGTTCAGCTGTGGTCAAAGTGCTTTCAATGGGATTATGGGGGAGTGGAAAGCAGAAACATTACTCTGAATTCACAATTTTGCTTCGCTTCCGCTTCAAATCATAGTCTGACTTCTCCCCCTGGACCCACTGCAGCAGGAATAGACTGTATTCATATATATTACGTACACTTTGATGGAGAAAATGATGATTGACTGTAGAGAAAAGCTCATCGTGAGTGTAATTATGTGTATATGACTTATTAATAGCTGCTATCAACTGGCTGCAGCTTCACTTACAACTCTCCAGGAACGTAAATTGAGGCTAGGAGAGGCTATGCTGTTTATTACTTAGTGCCGCTACTTATAGCCGCTCATTGGTGTGCAGCGAGACTTACTGCTCAGCAGGGATGTAGCCTTCGCGTATGGGGGTGCAATCCACCTCGGCCACCTTCACGTTTCCCTGGATCTCTCGGAAATCCAGCCCCAGGTTCTCGCCGCGGATGGTCACGAGCGTGCCGCCCTCCCTGGGGCCACGAAGAGGGGTGATCTGTCGGAAATCAAATTGTAGTCGGAGTTTGGAGATGGAGGTTTGGTTTTGGCTTCCTAAGCAATAAGCATTCAACACAGGCAAATACGGATGACTAATACAGAGTTTGCAGAAAACATAAAAATCTTGTCCAAAAAAGCTTTCCTCTCAGGTAAACAAAAAGCAATATATAATAGCTCAAGGCACAGGAAAACAGATGATTAAAAGCCACAGATTTATTTTCAAACTCTTTGGAGATAAAAGTTAAATGTTTTCCGCTCAAATGTTCCATAACTCTCGGTAAAGATGGCTTCGCCTGAGGGTGGGAGGATGAAGGAGATGGAGGTTGAAAAGAAACAATAAACGACAGAATAACAGCTCAAGTGATGGTTAAGGGGTCAACACTCAGGGTCAAGGAATTGTCATTTCTCCATCCTTTATTCACTGAAAACTTCCAACAATATATCACAGGAGATTAACTCCAAACTTGACATTGGGTGACACCTTTGCAGTAATCACAGTGTCCTTTGATTTATCAGCAGCATCTCTCATTGTTGACGAGGCGGTTTCAACATCCATCAGCACTTTACTCACACAATTGCTTTTTTGGCCAACGAGTGTGTGTGTGTGTGTGTGTGTGTGTTCGTGTGTGTGTGTGTGTGTGTTTTGTGTGTGCCCTGCGATGCACAAGCCTGTCCAGATGGATGGATATTAGAGACAGACACAAAATAGTCTCTTTCTATCTGTCTCTGCCAAACAGAGGTCCTCGGTGCTGTGTGCCGCAGACAGCAGACCCGCTTTAATGGCGCCGTGTCACCATTTCCCCTGAAAAATAGTGATCCCAAGGATTTTCACTGAGGCCAAAACTCTCATTGCCTCTTTGCTCAGTTGAAAGCTGACAGGCTATAAAGGCATAGGTATGTGGCTTGAGGCTCTTGGTTGTCGAAAAATGACAACCACTGGGGTGGTTTTATTTATTATTTTTTAATATGAAGCGACCTAAACTAAATTGGCTTAGAAGAATCAAACTAACTGAATGGATGAGCTCACGTCCCGTCATGCGAAACACAATTCATGTGACTTCCACGTGGGCGGCGTTGTTAAAGTGTGGTTCAGTCTGTCTGAATAATAAAACTTCCTGCTGATATCTTAATAGAAAATAGAGGCTTTTGGGAACGGGAGATCCGATACATGCAATTAAAAAGATTGCGCACAGTGCATCGCAGCTCTCAATATTGTTAGCAAATATGGAGGATTGTGTTGGGGAAAAAAAGACGAGGGAGGGGGAAGAAACAGAAGAAAGAGAGAGAGAGTAGAGGGAGACGCAATGAGGCGTTGATTAGATTTGTGACACTGACAAGATAACTGACGGTTGGGTGGAGGCAAATACTTAATCACTTCTCTTTCTTTCTCCCATTCTTTTCCCATCTTTCCATGCGAGACTCCCCCCTCTTGCGTTGTTGATGGGAGATGTCGTTATAATGAAGCGTATTAGAATGCATTAGGGCTCCGGTCGTCCTGGAAAAGTCCTCACTCCTCACCCGCAGACAGTCTTTATGGGGGGACGTGAGAAGGCTGCAATATGTTCCTGCTGCAGCCTGGGGGATGTAAGGAAAAATACTGGGCCCATCTCCAGTAATAAATCCACCGCTGTGGGTGAAGACAAACACTATAGGTGGAGGAATGATTGAGCATCTTAGTGATCCAGAATATTTAATAAGTGCATCGCAACACCTTCCTCGTGAGTTCACCGCAATTTTGCGGGGGGGATAAAAATAACCTTACTGATTTGAATTATCAATGAGCGGAAAATAAAGTCATTACCTCCTCACTTTTTGGACATCCCAGAGGTCTCCGTGCCCAGAGGTCTCTGTTTACCGCTTGGTTGATTGTCACGCTTTAGGTGAAATAATAAAATCGTGCAGTAACCCGTCAGGTTAACACCATCTCTGGAGATTTAGGTCAGATTGGTGGAGCCTTTAAGGTATCCGGGAAACAATTCGGTTTTACGATGCTGCCTTTTGAGAAATCCCCGCTAATGTCGGCCACTTATCTATATGCTGGTCTACTGTAGAAGGCATTGCCCTTCAATTCCTGCACGCCTTCCGTCCAAACCCATCACTCCCAGGAATACTGAGAGGGGATTTCCCCTTCTGTCTTCACTTCATCCCTTCATCTGCAGTCAGTCACCATTTATTCTTTTCTCAGGAAAAAAAGATGCAGGGACCATCGGTCATATCGATCATAAGGAAATGGGGAGAGCAAAGGGGTCTTCCCTTCCGGCCTGATGTGACTATATTCCGGCTCAGTCTGCCCATCCGTCACAACCCTTCTTTCATCAAATCCCAATCAATCCTCCTCTCCCTTCACTGGAGCATTTTTCCATCCATCTCTTCTTTGTATCCCTTCTCCTATTGCCTCATCTATAAGAATCGTTCCAGTCAAGTCTATTTGCCTCACACTGTGTTTGTCAGGTAGGTAGGTAGGTTTCTACGTGGACATCCAAGAGTTTTCTCAGCATATTTCCACAGGAAATATTTGTTTGTCTCACCTGTGTGATCCGTGGGTGGGTACACTTGCTGTTGATGCCGTTGTGCTCCAGCCACTGGTTCTCTGGGTGGGGACAGTGTTGCTTGAGGGTGCATCGGTTCTCTCCTTTGCACCAAACGCACCCAAACAACGGGTCCGCCTTCAGACACAGACCGCAGCTTCCACGCTGGGCGTCGCACTTGTACAGATGAACTGTGCAGCATGAAGGAAACAAACAGAAATCGAGGTGAAACCTGTTTTCTTGTTTTCTGATTACCACAGGGAGCTGCAGACGGGCTCGGGGGTCACTTAAGGTCATTTAAGTGTCTTTAATTGCAATATCAATATGAGATTGCAAATAGACCGAGGGGTCAATTACCAGCTACTGAAAACACTTCACGCATGCTGTCATACGACAATAACATCAGAACTTTTTTCTTTTTGTCAGACTCTGTTGCTATGATTCGGTCCACACGCCTCAATAAATCGGTCTAAAGCGAGAATTGGCTTACGCTTTACTGATTTTGAACTCCTCTGACCCATGAGTCGAGAAATCGTGCAGAAAGGAACCGAAGAAGGCAACATCAGAGAGAGAAGGAGCGGAAAGTCGTTTTACAAATGATTGGAGACACAAGTGCAAATGGAAAAGCCTTCAAACGATGACTGGAAAGTTGTTTATCAGAATATTTAAATGTCTAGTCTATCAGCAGATGTTTTAATACGCAGACAACACAACAAATGCTTTAAGAGCGACATTTAACGACACCTTTGTCTCATTATGTCTCCATCTATCTTCATCTATACGCTCCCTCCCCACCTATCTCCTCTCTTTGAGTTTACTACGCTGCTGCCTCCTGCTTTTGCTCACCCACCACAGATTTAACATATCTCCATGGCAACAGGCTAGCCATTTTCTTTTTAATTAGCATTAGATGCATGTGCGATCCGTCCATCAAATGATGCCCTCGGAGTCGCATCCTCCACAGGCAAACAAATGTAGGAGGAGGGTCGAGAATTCTGTAGTTCAAGCATCTCCTTCTTTTTCACTAACTTTTGTTGCATCTTTGATTTTATACTTATGCTCAAGGATAAGATTCGCACTTGCATTCCCCTCAGACATGCACGCACACAACCGCTAAAGCACACAAATAACCGTTCAAATGCTGCCTTACAGCACCATGTCATGTTGGCAAATCATCCTTATTTTTACTATATGTTTCTTATGTCTGACTCCACTGCCTTTGGTTAAAATGAGTTGTTTTGCTGTCAGAGAACTATAACCTCAGCATGCCACTGTTTCCCAGCGTGGATCACTCACAGCGGTGGATTGCCAGTGGCCAAAACTCAATCAAGATCATCGGCTGAATGTGCAAAGATTTGACACTGAACTGTCGCTCCGCATGAATAGAATAGAAAAATTGGACAGAACAAAAAAAAAAAAAAGATCAAATGATTGCCATGGCATTTCAGTAAAGCCAAAATAAAAGTTACATTTTTCATAGTTATTGATTACCTAACAGCACCTTTTTATGTGTTACCGCTCTATTAAACCTTGCACCAGTAAAGCACATTGAATTGCTGAGATGAAATGATGAAATGAAAAGACCAAGCAAGACAAATAAATTGCCAATTGTGTTTACAGAGGGGGAAAAAAAAAAGAAGTGAAACAAGTGAAAAGGAAGAAAATAAAACACTGGAGAGAAAACAAGAAAATGGAATTCAGTGGAGGAGAAACATGCAGACGTGAAACCGAGAGGAGAAGTGGAGACATATGGATAAACAGAGAGAGACTGGAGGGGATGGAGAGACCTACAGGAGGACAGCGTAAGAGAGGATGTGTTAAAGTTAACCACTCTTCACGGAAACATCAGGGGATGGATGCTTCACCTCAGCACACCGCACGCCTGTTGCCATGGAGACCGGCTCCAAGGGCAAAAATGGGGAGGCAGTGGACTTAGTGTGTTTGTGTTCAAACGTAAAGTAAGAGTTTATTAGAGACTGTGTGCATGTGTGCATCTGTGCGGCATGTGTGTGTGTGTGTGTATGTGTGTGTGCATTTGTGTGTGTGTGTGTGTGTGTATGGAGTCTGATGAGAGCTATTGAAAGTGCTGTTCATGCAAATCGTGCTCATACGTGCGCTCACCTTTGTTGTGGGCGGCGTTGTCGATGCTGAAATCTCCGTTCCAGATGACGGTCAGCTCCACGGGAAGACTGCTCATCTCCATCCCATCGTAAGAATACTATCACCATGGCAACCAGACAGAGACAGAGAGGGGAGATGAAGACAGAGAGAGAAGCTGTAGAGCTCCTTTAAAGCGACTATTATCTAAGCGCATAAGGCTGGTACCACAATACGTTATAGTTGGCGGATCAGCAACAGGTGGCTGGAGACACACAAGGTATAAACATAAATTGAGCTTACAAAAATGTAAAGTTCTGTAGTACTCGCATCCTGGAGGGTCGGTGCTAGAATCCTATTTTCTCATCAAATTACAGATTCCCTCCCTCACAGCTCAATCAAAGTAAAATATTTGGATTGTGCTGTGATTACGCTCACAAATCCCACAGACAGAGACAGACGCACACATTTAGAGTGACGGAGATAGACAGGAAGATAAGCTCTTCCTGTATCAACAAATGATTAGCATCAAGACCAGCGTGAAGGCTTTTTCATTCATGCTCGTCTTTCATTGCTGTCGATGTGTTACTCAGCCAGCGGATGGGGTATGATCTCCATGAGAGATGGCTTTTGGCTTGTCTTTGCTGACTGGAATAGGAATAACCCTCAACTAGAATCCCTGATCAAAATATTAACCCCACTTTCACAGCAGTATTTTATAGGCATTGGGCTTTTTATGGATATTTTTTCACTCATCCTCACCGATGTATTTTGACATTGCACAGAAGAGCTGTTGAAGCGCAATGCAGGAACCCTGTGCTTGTTTCCCTGTATCGTCAGGAGACACTCGTACCCCCTCTGTCCAGACTGGGGCTGGGGGAGGTTTTTCGCTCGTAGGGTGATCGGCTTGACCACGTCGACCGGCACCAGGATCCTCTCCGCCGGCAGCAGTCGAGGGCACCCCTGAAAGAGCGATAAAAAAATACGAGGAGGGATTAGAATGTAACTGTGAGTCGTCCCTCCAGGTCCGAACAGTGATTGCAGGTAGATTATTGCCATTTGAGGAAGCCCTGCAATGTCATTTTGTTTTATTGTAAGAATTATCCAGCCCATATGTCTATAATCTGAATGGAAGAATGAATCAAATATAGACTATTTATGAATACCCAATAAAAGTGACGAGTCTGAGCAGTGCTATTTTCACTGAAAACATCGAGTGTCGTGGAGAATATTGTCTTTAAAACAACTTTAATTCCGGAATGACTTTTCGCTGATCAATATTATGATAAAAAGGTCATTTTTAATCAGTAAAATCTATTTGGAGACACAGAGTAATTGCATTGGGAGTATCCGAAGAAAATGAATGATGTACAAAGTAATAAACAAAGGGGCTAATCCAATGAAAGAGACAAGTATACAGAAAAGATATGAGCTTCCAGGTGGGCGCAGTGTTGATGATTATGTCCGTAATGAAATAAATGTCACTAGAGGATCAAATGAGAAAGGGAAATATGAGTTACTTGGAAATCTGAGAGCTAAAATTAACATCCAATCAATTAAGGTGCCAGGAGCTGCCTAAATATAGAGCACCTATTATCTCCCTGACAAACTGCATGGAGAGCAACGTATAGAGGACAGGTTCAGGGAGGGAAAGAGAGGACAAATGGATAGAAAAGCAAAGGACATGTAGGATAAGTGGGTAAAAAAATAAACAGTGACAAGTAGAAGTCAGAGGTGAGGAAAACAAGAAGAGAGCTTCCTCTAAACTGTTTCATATTTCAGGACCTCTGGATGGAGAAACGGTATGCAAAATGAGAAATAGGAACAAAAAAAACAACAGAGCAACAAAGTAGCAAAAAAAAAATTACCATTGAACACATGCGAGAGGATGAGCTTTGGCATGTCAAAGAGACAGAGGGAAGGAGGGTGGGGGAAAAAAAAAGGAAGCCAGATAAGGTGATCCCCTGCGTGGTTGGAGCTGTGGGGGAATGAAGCATAGCACACGTTGAATTGGGCGATAACACTTGTTTGAAGTTCATTAAAAGCCACTTGATTGGGTTAGGCTGAGTGATTGACTGGGTGGCTGCGCGGTGAGAGAGAGGGGAACACTCTGTGACACTATTCACAAAGTCATTATAGATAAATGACAAAAAGGTTGAGCGAGTTCAGAGACGGAGGAGAGGATGGGAGGAAGAGGTGGCGCGTGCCTGTTTGCTCACCCAAATCTCATTTTCCTAAGAACGGAGGGTCGTGTTTGGAGAATGGAAATGAGATGGAGAGCAAAGAAGGATGCAATCCATTTTTTAATCACGTCTCTTCCAGTTAATACACTTGAACAATGGGGACAATAAATTTGATCAGGTTTTGTGGAAATGAAGGCATGGGAACCACTGGGGTATGACTTAACCCGGTGACTAAAGCTGAATCTTGGAGACACAGATCTATACTGATAGTGTCATATGGTGATGAGCTGATAGAATTATGCACACACACACACACACACAAACACACACATAGAATCCTAGATAAAATGTACGCTTTGTTGTCACAAAACCAAGGTTAACACCACGCAAATGCAAATGCATGGCGATGAGTAAACTACAGCCTTGGAATTTCATTACAGTGTAAGATAAACGCCTCGAGCTTCAGAGCCAGACAGCATTTTCTTGCAACATCTGCTTTCATGACAACGCGCCGCGGATAAAACTTCAGAAAGCAAATTCCAACGGCTGTGGATGTCATACGTATACCCAACATCTCACTATCTCATTCACACCTTCCCCCAAACTCTCTTTACGGCGCCACAATCAGAGCACGAGGCTACGGCTCAACCACGTAATCTTACACACGCATGCACACACGCTCATTCATGCATGCATAAATGTTTATGGACTTGTTCGACTTCCTGAAATTGCATATAAGGTTTCTGTCGTCACAGCCAATTGTACAATTGTAAGCATTCTAACAGTTGCTTGTCACTCTGCAAACTGTCAACCCTCATGTCTGATGTCTAAAAATAGGTTTGCGAAGAAGCATGTGTGAAATTTTATTGAATTTTGTCCAGTGGTTTTTGAAATGTGAGTCAAAAATGTAGCAGAGAAGCTACAAGTCAGCGTACGCTGATTTCTCTGTTTGTATGTATTCACACACACTAAGATAACACTGTGCTATCTTTGTCCCTGAGGCCAAGCGCTTTTAGCAGTTTGGATGCACACGCGTGTTGCATGTTATCTGCTGATGCTGGGAGTTGGCAGAGATGCTCCCTGTCAACCCGTGTAGACTTATGTAAGCATTAACTTGATCTAATATCAGCGTGTTCTTTATACCACTTCCCCTAAACTACACTGCGATAAATCACACATTCACATACACACAGCCTAGTAAAAATATATGGCACATAAAGTAGACATACACATCTATGCATGAAATAAAATCTGGAGCTTCTTCCCACTCCTCCACTGCCTGACTCCTGCAAATAGGAGGAGGAAGACAGGTAAAGTGAGAAATATCAGGACTCTATTATATAAAAAACTTTGCTCTGCTTCCTATTTGAGCAGTTCTAAAAGAAAGTTGACTAAAATTACGAGGTAAAATTTACATCGATTTACTTTCCTGCCAGTGCAGGTTGTTATTTGCTTTTGTGACTGTCACATAATTCGCAAATTGTCCCTTTTTTTCCCCCTCCTGGCTGAAGAAAAAGATAACTGTTCTGTCTGTGGGAGGAGGAAGATTACTTTACGCATGTGTTAATAGGCGACGAGGTGAACTTCAGTAACGGTCTTATAGTCAAGTAATTGAGGACCAGTAAGAAAAGTGCCTTTGTGACTCATCGTAATAAGCCCTGACTTCTGAAAACGAAGTTAGTGCCCTATTTTTCTCTGTATAATTATCTTTCTTCTTCCTTCTCTCCATCGCTGACTCATTGTTTTATTCAACCTCTTATCTTATTCTCCATCCCGGTCAAGATATATCCATCTTTCGTCTCTCTTCGCTGCGCGCCCTCTCTCGCTCGCTGACCCTTCTCAGCTCTCTAACGAACTCCTTCTCGCTGATCTCTCTCCTCCTCTCTTCCCTGACTTTCTTCTTCTCCAGGACCTACTTAGATCTGATAATTGGAGGCTGGTGGGAGGTGTGAAGGGGTGGAGATGGGGAGAGTGACAGAGAGTAGGCAGCAGAGTAGGAACTGTGAATGTAAAAGCCCTTGGCATAGTTTGAAGCGAGGAAGGAGGGAGAGTGAGAGTGAACGAGAGAGAGGTCCGTAATTATAGCAGTGTGAGGTGTGAAGATGAAGAGGATCTTAAGTCTTCATGCAGCACACGTCCATACACACACCTTGTGGTTACCAAGAGCTGCCTTTAACTGGCCTCTGTTTTATCATCTAAAGAGCCTCGGGCAAAGACAGCCTCTCACTCGTTGTTCATTCTCCCTCCTTCCCGACTGCTCCTCACCTTGTTTCTATCCCGCTGTTCGGGCCTCACTTTTTTTTTTTTTTTAACCCCAATCTCTCCTCGTCTGCCATTCTTCTGCCATTTTTCATCCATCTCCCTGAAAAGCTGTTCGTGTGCTTAAAGAAACATCAGAATTTATGAGATACAGCTTTTGTGACAGCGTCCTAATTTATCCCTATGGTGAATCAGCCATCCTGAAAACCTTCCTTCCACAGGAAAACTTTGTTCACATGAAACTTTTGGTGAGAACAGCTCAATCCAAAAGGGAATTCTTTGAGAATTAAACTCCATATCCCTGTCATCCACCTGTAGGCTACAGTAACGGGTGTTAAGTTTGTTTTCAATAAAAACAATATCAGGAGGATATCAGGTGGTAAGATGCCAAACTCACACACTGTCCTGCTCTTAGTAGCTCTTTCCATGGTGTTAAATGGTTTTATTATAATGTGCTCCTAAACCTTCATTCTTTTTCATTTTCATCAATTTTCATTCACTTGATTTCTTTCTTTCATTCTCTAATTCACCAGTTGCCTGAGGTCTTGATGATGCAAGTCCTCAACTGACTCCTCAAAAGTCACATCCTTTGAATGACATTGATTTATCCATGAATCCAACTCCCTGCCATCCCAGTCCAATACAGCAACAACTATTATAGCTGGCATTTAGCTTCTTTAATAAAACTATCTCAATCGCTCGATCAATATACTCTGCAAATAAAGTGCCAGGCATTGATCAACACAACATTGACAAGCTACTAATGCAATCATGTGCTCAAGGGGAGTTATATATTGAGTAACATTAATATTTTGGTCTTTCTACTGGCTGAATAGATTAAGAAAAGCCTTGGCAGCAGAACATGCAGTGAAAGACAACAAAAACTGGAAGTGTTCATTTTTAGATGATCTATTTGTGTGCTTCAGCGACGGAGGGTGCAGTAAGAAAAAGTGATAAAAATGCTGATTAAAAAACAGTTTCTTGGCTAAAGAAGCCTATGAGTGCAGTGGTGGTGGTCATGCATGCACATCTTTTGTCAGGGGAACTTGTAAGTCCTTGAGATGTGTAGAGGACAAAAAGGAACGTGGCCTTGGTTAATGTGCCAACAGACAAGCATCTGATCCGAGTGTCCGCATTATCGCTGGAATAAATAAAAAGGTACCCACTGTATGCCCAGGCCTAGCTTTAACACTATTCTGTCATGCATACTAATAACAAGCTCAACCAGTGGGGAGATTTCCCTGGTCTTGATCATTAGCATAGCGTTAAGGGATTATTCAGATCACTGCCTGAAATCCCTTAATTGTAATAGTACACAAAAAAGTCATCTGCAGCAGAAAAAAAAGGCCATCTCATTTCACAGAACAAGTGAAATTTGACAAAGACTGTATGATTGTGCATGTGTCTGCTTGTTCTTAAGCTCGTGCTTGTCCGAGTCATTCAATGACGGTGGTGACCAAAAAAAAAAAAATCTCGCAGCAAATACATGACCTTGGACTTGAGAGGGTTAATTAAAAGCAAATTAAATTTCAATAAGCCTTAAAAACACCTGCTTTCTCTGAAACAACATGTCAAAAAAAAAAGGGACGTCATTAACGTGCAAATACCATTCTCCGTTTTAATTTATGGCTTTCTTTCAGTTGGTAACACAATAGGAGAGCATTCACACATTATTATCCTCAGTCAATATTGACCGGCAGCCCCTGAGTTAATTGGAAAAGGTAAACCTGCAAAGGGACTCAGGCTTGGGCCTTACTAAGGAGAAGGTTTGGATGGATAATGGGAAAAGAGGACAAAGAAAATAATATCTGTGCAGGTTGAATGGCTTAGGGGGAAACACGGGTGGAATAACACAATTGAGAGCAGACTGCTCATCAAAGGAGGCAATCTGGCTGAGCTTGTCCCTGTCGTCATAGGGCGCCTGCCATCCCAGACATGAGCACTAGTTATCTTCATCATGGTTCACCTCAGGCTAGGATTAGCAGGCCACTAAGTCCCTGTAACAACCTCCACAAGAAAACTACCCTGATTTCGGCAGGGGACAGGAAGGAAGAAAAAACAGCACGATAAAAACGGTAAACGCCCCAACCTTCCTTTACCTTGTTGCTCCGCCTCTGACATCTGGACTCTAAATCGGGGAGACTTTCCACATAGAAACAGGAGTGGGTGGGCTGGAAGCATTCATTGAATGCACCCCATCCAGCGAATGGCTTGTCCTCTGCAGCAGAGCAGTCTAATTACGGCAGGCTCTGCTTCAACGGGAACAGAACCGGCTGCCAATATTATTGATAATTCACACAGACTAAGCTGTCGCAGGGAATAGGGATGGGCAAGTGGAAATGGCGATGTTTTAGTACTTTTCCTCTGCCCTTTGATGTGCATTCAAGAGCGAGCCATGCCAAGGGGCTCGTGCCAGATGGAAGCACTACAACCGAAAGGTGTCTCAATCCTTTTAACGTAACTCTTTTTTTTTTTGCATGTGAAACCTAGAAGGATGGCTATTAGTCTCTCACAGCCAAACATTTCCCCTCAATTTATTTCACTATGTTTTATTACTCAGCTGGCCCGGTGCAAAGAGGACGGCCGGGGCTGGGCAGCAGTTAAAACTAAGGGAATAATTTGTCTGGATCTTAATGGGCTACACTTTGATTATCTTTCAAGCCTAAAGGCGGCACCTACAGGGAAATTTAGGGCCTCCTGACAACTCAGCACCATACCGGAGGTCTGATGAACAATTTGAATTAAGGAAAAAGTCATTTGAGTAAAACAACTTTGGGTCAGGACTCACCTCTGGCTTCTTGACCCGGCCTTCCTGGAAGGAACATGTTCGGGGGTCGTGGGTGCAGTCGTGCCTGTATTTACACCAGTGGCACTGGTAGGGACTGCTTACACAAGATAGGCACCTGAGTGGAGGGCAGTGAAGACAAAAAATAGCAATAAACAGTTTGTACAAGCTTATGAATTATAGCTTTTGGAAATCCAACTGTGGGTGTGGACTTACGACTTGTGCACGCTGCAGTTGTAAAACACAAAACTGGTATTTGCAAAGGCGAGGCCGGTCTCCTTGGACTTGAGGTAAAGTTGCACGATCTGGTGGTCGCCTAGAGTGAAACAGATTACGATCAGATCAACACTTTGATCACAGAGGGAGATGGAACAGTTTCTATTCAAGTCAACAAGGAGCATTGACGAAAGGAAACCACACACATTATCCTCAAACTTTTGAAACACCAGAGCAGGAACAAAACTCTATTATAATGTTGATGCTTGAGTGTCACAGCTACTTTCCCACCAAGTAGACACTTCTAAAGAGCCCCTGCTTCTATGATAATCATTTTTCACTCGTTCACACATCCCTTTTTCAGCGTCTAGTCACATTCGATTTTCCCATGGAGGAAAGATGACTGCTCTGCTTTGAGCCACAGGTGTTCAGCCTGTTGCAGTGGTAACGGCGGGATGTTAAGAGAGAGGGAGAGTGGAAGGGGTTTGTTGGGTTAAGGCTTCCTATACCCGCCGTCTTACAACAGACAATAAACCGGAGTCGTAGCTCACACATTTCCCTAGGGATGAAAAATATTCCGCTGGAAGTCTTTGACGGTGTCTTTGACAAGGTAAAAGGGGGAGTGTGTGAGTGTGTGTGTGTCTGTTCAAGTATGATTGTGTGCTTGCGCCTCATCTGTATTTGGTGTGTCCTTTTGTCTGGCCCTAATGAAGAAGTTCATGTTTAATTCAACAGCACATCCACACATCTAACTACTCTCCTGCTACTCTACCTCTCTACCTCTCACTCCCATCCCCGCTCTATCTCCACAGACACACTCTCCTCTTTTCCACCCACACTGTGACTCCTTCTTCTCCCCAGTGTCTCCCTCCATCTCTCTAACAAAGAAGGAATCATTCATCAATCACAGTAAAGCACCGCTGACAACGGATCTGTCCTAATTAGGCCACCTAAATGTTACCTTGAAGCCTGCTAACACTACCTATCCCTCCCCTCTCCCTTTCACTCCATACGTCAGTCTCTCTTCTTTTCTCCTTTTGAACCAAGCTTAGACTAATGAGGCCTGGTAAATTTGAAGGATAAAAGTTTCAAATGCGGGCAAAAAATGTGGAGTATTTTCCTCTTTGTAACAAACCTGTGTTTTCTGAGGGGCAGAGATGTTGTTGGCTTCATTTTGCCGTATTTCTTGGAGTCTGAGACGACATATTTACCTGAATGTTCTTACACGACTGCGACATGACCAGCTTTCCATGTAAGCTGACATCGAAAATATTCAACAAATGTTTGTAAGTCCCAGGAGACCCCCCAGGCACCATGTCAACCTCACATCTGTACATGTGTGCTGTCGGCATGCGCTGTGTGTTTGTTGTAGCAGCACCCGTGTGCGCGCACATGTGTGTGTGTAAGTGTGTGTGTGAAGCCTCTGTTTAAGTGAGGGTGGGGACGCTGAATAAATTAAGGAAGGTGAGACCTGAAAGGTCTCCCCAGCATTTTAATTTTATGATGGTCTGGTCATTTCAGTTCTCTGCAACTCAAAACGATAATTTTCTAAATGGAAGGAGGAAGAATTATGACCCAAAAGGCATGAAAAAAAAAAAAAAATCCACGTCCAGGCACTCAAGCTAGTTTGACAGGTTAAAAGTCCTTTATTTTAATTGACTATTATGATTAAAAACCTGTATTTAACCTGGAATTCTCAAATGTTTGCTTTTTTTGGACAGCTAAAACACCTCCGGAACAAGAAACAAACAACAGAACGGCCACTAAAAATGAGTTGTGTCTAAATTCTGAGGATAATGGATGGATTAAATTATTTTCCCTGTTCTGTTTGCTTCCTTCATTCATTATTCACTTCTAACTTTTGTGGAGGTACACCAGGAGATGGTATCTTCATCATCTCGCCGTGAGAACACGTGGGGTGTTGGTGATGAAGGATTGCCTGCCTGGGGACAGGCCTTCCCGGATGGGGGGGCTTTGTTCAATTAGACCAGGCTTAGCCGACCAAGGAGAAGGGGAGGTTAAGGGAAGAGTGAGGGAAGCATATTTCCTCTCTTTCGCTCTTGGAGTGAATAGTGCCAGGGCTGTTGGGGAATAACGGAAACAATGACACTGTATGGACTCTTATCTTGAGGCAGTAAATTAGCTGGAATAGTGTACTAAAATAAAATAAAAAAACAACACTTAGCTGTGCCGCTTGATATTATTATTTTCCCTACTGGGGTTAACCGGGGTCCCATCACTCTCGCCTGGAGCATACTCACTTTGATGGAGGGTGGTAAATAAATCCCACAGAAGCAAAAAAAAAAGCTAATGTTCTTTCAAGTACAAAACATGTCCTAGGGGCAGAGCTCCAAGGCCCACTGACTTGCTGATGGCAACAAGAAAACAAAAATTTGTTGCCGACTGATAGCTCTGGGAAGGCTCCAATGTGTGTGTAAGTGTGTGTGTTTTTGAGATAACTGCATGCAGGTTTATATTGAACAGGTGATCTAATGTCAAAGCTTGGTTTATATATATTATGATCAGATGGCAAGTTTACAATCCATGCCAGCCCTCCTTTACCTTTGTCAACGACTATCCGTGGCATCTCCTTCTCGGCGGGTGAGGAGCACTTAATTCGATTTCCTTCCACCAGACCGTTCATCTCAGCCAGGTCCTCAAAGGTGCAGTTGACACCGGCAGAAAGTTCCGGGACGTTGTGGGCCTCCAACACCAACTACACCAAAGAAAAATAAAAGAGAGAGATGTCAGCATTCGGCACAATATTAAACAAAATATTCCCTTTTCAGCTATAGCATGAACCGCTTTGACAAATCGGATAAAAGCATAATGAAATAACCCAATGAAAGTGATAAATGGCCCTGGTGAACTGTGACGAAACAAACTAAAGTGGGATTCGGTTAAGTTTCACATTTACATTCAGAGCGGAACACAATGAAAGACCCGACAAAGCTAATTTTAAGATTGCAGCTGTTACTGAGGTAAACATCCGAGCCCAAACCATTATTATACAGCGCTGAAACTCCCAGATCTGTGATCAGAACACCTCCATGCAGATGTAAAGATCCATCTGCAGGACAGTCTCTGGGGGGGGAGCGGGAGACAGCCAAACAACATGGAAGCAGTCTGATGCAGAAAGACTCTAAAATCAGCTTCCCCTTATTAGTCTGCTCTTGTAACCACAAGCTATTGGTAGTATTGATAAGCTGTAAGGATTTAGAATTACATTTTTATGCTCTCACTCTGTGGCTTGGCAGAGGAGAAAAAAAGGGTCATTGACAGGAAAGCATAACAGAAATGACAAAAAATGAGGACGAATGAAGAGTTTGAGAGAATTTGGCTGAGGGGATGGAGTCAGCACGGAGACTGAGGTGAACCATGACAAAGTAAAGGACTGAGGAGGAGAGGAGGATACAGGCTGCTGGACAGGGTGGGAAAAAAGGAAGACTGGGAAATAGAGAATGCAAATCTGCCCCTCTTTATTTGAAATAGCTGCGTAAGCTGTCTCCGCACCTTGGTGAAAACTAACTTTAAGGTGGAACAGAGGAAAGAATAAAGAAGAAGGGGGGGGAAAAAAATCTCCTGTCATTGAACACCAAGGACGAATGCTGGTGAAGCCAGGCGAAGTGGGGTCAAGATCAAAATATGCATATTGATGGAAAATCGTATCTGCCACAGCCCTTGGTCAAGGCATTGATTTGAAGCGCACTCCTTGGTTCACTTGTGATGTGATGCTGAAAGCTGCATCAGCAGCAGAATAAGGCTGACCTGAGCTGTTTTTATATTGCTGTTTAATGACAAGAAGGCGGCCTGACGTGAAGCGATACACGGCCTCCCTACGCGTGACAGACAATGCGCGATTGGGCTTTATCTCTCACGCGTCTTGTCTATTTTTTTCTTGTTATTCCCTCGCTTCAATTTATTTTACCTTCTTTTCTTTTTTTTCTTTTTTTTAAGGAAGGAGAATGCAGCTGGGCCTCGAATTTCCTCAATTACATTTGGAATGGTTACGGTCAAGCCCAGCCCCAGCACGCCTGGTTAAAAAAATTAAAAAGGAAAGGAACCTGCTCACACTCGCAGACTCAAACGCCCTCCTGCAGTTTACTAAACACCATATTTAATGGAGGATATGTGACGATGGTTGTTCATGTTGACACCACGCAACTTAGAGCCTTAGCTGCAAATGGCTTGTCAGAATTTCTTTCAAAGCTAAATTAATGTGTGATAAACAAAAAAACAAGACTGACTTGACTTGATATGTACTGATATTCTATAATCCAGTCATGTTGTGCATCAGTGCTTACAACTGTTGCATGTTGTGTTTGAATATACATAAACTGATGTTAACGGCTGAACAGAAGATCCGTCATGAACGTAAAAAAGAGATCATTAAATGTAAATGAAAATTATAGCTTTCCTGTTACGGAGTTGAGTTTGTTGCCCCCCCCCCCCCTCGTCCAAGCAAATGTTTGACAACACAAAGGTCAAGGAGGGAACTCTGCCCTGCAATCAGTTGGATGGAAGATATGTGGCATAGCCTTTGGGTAAAAGCCTGCTTGGTGAGAAAAGGTTAAACGCTCCCTAAAGAGTCTCTCTCTCTCTCTCACACACACACACACACACACACACACGCACGCACACACACACACACACACACACACACACACACACACACACACACACACACACACACACACACACACACTGAATAGCATTACCGTGATGCAGAGAAGCGCACAACAAAGTCCACTTCTCTCATGTGACCACCAGAGCAAACAGGGATGAAGAACTGTCTTGAACTCCGAGAATTATCTTTGATATTTATGCACTTTGTCTTTGACACTCAAAGCTATTACCAAAGCAGCACTTTAGCAGAAATGGAAATTAAAATGTTACATCAGCTGAAATATTTAAGGGCAATTGGATTTTGAGAACATCATTGGTATGTCATGTTAAAGAAAGACTCAAAAGATACGGTAATGTCATATGTGCAGGGAAAATTAGTCATCCTACCCTTTTTTGGTAAAGTGTGAATAAACCCTTCATATTTATTAGCAAAAAAAAAATGCTGTTGCCTCTCAATTACCACTGTTGAACCAGTGAAAGTGTGTGGTGGTGTCTGAATCTGACCCTGTATCTCTACGGGCATCAACCTTTGGGAAGTGGACTTGAACCCCCACCCCCCTGACCAATGACATCCTTTCCAGGGAAATGAGTGCAATCACAGTTTCTGCTGAACATTCAAGACAATAAGTAAATAAATAAATAAATAAATAAATAAATAAGCCCTAAAAATGTTCAATTCCTGCAAGACATATTTTGCTGTGATGTATCACAGCTCCTTGCGAAGCAATCAGTACACTTAATCACTCAAAAAGCATTCAGACGGTTTAAATAATGCAGCTGTTTTAGAATGAAATGTCTGGTGGAGAGGCGCTGCTTTCGCTTGCCAACAATTACAATAAACACAGTTTGCTGATTGTTGACATTTGTTGGGAGTGCGTTTCACGAGACGGGACTGAAACTTGTGAGCTCAGGATTTGAAGGATGCACGTTGGCAGGCTGTAAAATAATGTAAATCAGGATTATGGCATTAACACTGGCTACTAATCAGTATCTAGAGCATAATTACATCGCATTATAAATTATGCTTAAGTGTGTGATATTGTCAATCTGCCAGACTCGATTTTCTCACCAGAAACACATACGTTTAACCTCACCGTTCGCCGCAATATGGCATGACTAAAACAAATACTCAGCCGCATCTTCTTTTGTGAATGAATTGTTTATTTCTGCACAAGGTTTAGGCAGCAGGTCGTTGCTGCCGTGCGTTTCGCATGTTCCCACTCACCGTGACACTGAACTGCGACACCGAGATGTTGTTGGGGTGGACGCTGAGACGCACACACTGCTTGATGTCCGATGCAAAACGACGGGGTTCCAATGACCGCTCGCATTTCTCCTTTCTGGTACACCTGGAGGAGAAAAAAATCCCAAAAAAAGAAAAGAGGTTGCTATTCACAGATGGTAAACACACACACACCACATAAATCCTGTAACCTAATCTCAGGGCTTACTTTTTCCACCTGTTGGCACCTGGGAAAAGAAGAATGTCCAGCCGGTTTAACAGAAAAAGTCAGACACATTTCCCATATTTCCTTTCGTAGCACACCGGCTACAGTGGCAAATGAATGCAAGGCAGGTCTCTAGGGGTTGGGAGCAGTGGCATTTAAAACAATACTTGCTCTATATGTGGAAGTGGAGCCGGTCAGTTGAAAAAAAAAAAGAGTTAGGCCTAGTCTTTGTGATGCTGTCTTAATGACTGGCATTCACCGGCGATGCCAAATGCAGGTGTAGATGTGGATGTAGGTGGGGGGCAGAGATGGATTCCCCTGCTAGGTAATACCACACCAGGTGGTCTAATCCAGTCCAACAGGAGTTTAGAGGACTAGAGGACTGCGCCCTTTGTTAGAGGACTTTGATGGCTCCTATTTAAAACACTATTCATCAAAATTCTGCAGGGCACAGAGTGACATTTGATTTTTATTACAGCAGTGTAGTTAGATCACAGGTTTTAATATGATGTTTTCCTGAGAAACTCTGTTCCAAATTGGGACGTAACCTCAACCTTCTACTTTTCTCAACACGTACTCCACCAAAAACTCTTGTTCCAGTATAATCCCCTCATAAACTTATGCAAGTCCCCTATTGATTTAGACAAAGACTTTCTGTGCAATTAACAACCTGGCAAATCTGCTCAAAAACTTCTTCAGAGGAAGAAAGAATGGAAAGAATGAAGAGAAAGGAAGAGGATGCAATGAACAAATGAACGCCAGACCTTTGAGGTGGCTGATGTCTTAAATACAGTAATACCTCATGCAGCAAGGAGCTTTTTAATCTTGAATTGGGGAAACTGAGGGGAAGCTGGGTTTCGACCTGACATGAGTATTGTAAAGTTAAGCTGCCTAAAGCGCCACAAAGAGGACAGACATAAAGAAAAAAAAAGAAAGAAAATAATCTGTTTGAGAGAAGGAGCCAACAGGAGGAGGGGTAAATAGTGCAGGAAAGAGAGAGGGAAAAAGAAAACGAAAAAGAAGCGAGATTTAAAAGGGAGGCAGCCATTGTAGGCTTTCTGTGAAGCTTTGGCTGCTAAGCTGGTTTGAGTAGGGGTTTAATCGCTTTGGGCTCCTTTGTGTTTCTCTATCACTGCTGTCTGTTCCTCCATTTCTAGCACTGATTTAATAAGACCACATCATATAAGTACCCTAGGGCAAACGGTGGACACACACACAAAACTGAACAAATGCACAATTTCTGCTATCAACATGCATGAGTACGTAGAATGCTACACACTCCGTCTAGTACCTCACATACCCACAGGTCTGCTGTTTAAACTTGGAGGAGCGATACTGTAATATGCATGTGCTTTTCATACATGTCTTTTACATGTGCTTGTTTTACATACATGTTTAAATGTGAGTGTTTGAGTAGTTAGATGTCGTTTTTGTGCTCACTCATTGACAGTGTTACTACTTTGGTAGAAAACCCCCAAATTGCATTCAAAAACTGAATGTGTGTTCATGTGTCTGGTAGTCATTGATTACTTACATGGTAAGATTTCGTCATTATTTCTTTATTTTTAAACTGTCAGCCTGTTATTACCATGTTACTGCCCATATAAATCCTGTATTATTCATTTACAATCCATGTCAATCCTTACACTTTCCTGTATCTTCCTATATATCTAAGACGGACTAAAAAAATTATAGTAAGAACATTATAAAGATGCCTATTAACGTCCATCTCACTACACATTGGATTTTTAGGTTTGGTTTTTATGTGTGGTGAAAATCCAAAGCCTGTGAGTTTTAATCATCTGCAGAGATTTACAATGCATCTCTTGTGTATTTACAAGCTGAAAAGACACAATAAGATGGTGTGAGTTGACGAGTGCAGCAACTCGATCTGGCACTACTGCATTGGGACCTGTTAATATATTATCATTACAGAGGCTATAGCACTTGCTCTAAGAAGTGAACAGGGGCCAATTTGTTTGGCTCGTTATGCAAACGTACGTGGAAATTCTCATTAAAAAACAAACAGCCTTTGCTCAACTGGAATAAAGAACATCAATCTGGAGGCGACTGATCACAAATCCATAAAGACTGATTGCCTACTTCTGTTGCACCCTTTTGACACAGGTAGAGATTCTACTACTGAAATGAACACATTTATAAGTGAAAACAGAACAAAAAGTGATATCGTATCGGTTTTACTTGATTACAATTTGTGTCGGGCACCATTATGACTTATGCTTTTAGAATTAAGACCATCAAAAATTATTCATATCATGATTTAGTCGTATGGACACAAGTGAAGCCCTCGATTGGAAATGATTTTTGCAGACAATTTCAGCTTTTAGGCCAAACAATCCCAATTTCATAAGGCTTGGAGGGGCCGTTTAAAACATAAAACAAAATGTTGTTATTTCTTCATTAGAAATATACTTCTTGTCAATGATAATGTTCAGTGCACTTAGCATTCCTCTCTTTGTTAAGGTACTTAATTTATAAGTTGCATACTGGTTATACGGATGGGGGTGTTGTTGTTGTTCAGATGACTCTGAAACTTTCACCCCATTCTTGTGAAGGAGCTTCTCATAATTTGGAATATCACAATTAAAGTCTTCCCCAAATCACGTCCAGGTCATTACCCAAGGTCACAAGTGACACTGTGGGATAGAACAACCACTTCCTTTTCCCACTTACTACGTACTATCACACATTTTACTGTCTGCTTGTAAGGGTCGGTGAGGGAAACTGGGATGGTAGAATAGCCCAGTTTCCAAGGCAACCAAGGTTACCAGACACCCATCTTTGCCCCAGACCTGACAAAGACAGTTGGATCCACTTTAGAATTCACAGGGAGTTGTTAATTACTAAGTGATTTAAGCATAACTTAATATATGTAGAGGGAAATACCTCAGAGAAATGCCTTTGCATATTTTGAATTAAAGACTAACCTTAGGAGAGACAGAGGGCAGATCCCAATGGGTCAAAGACTTTGAGACAAGGAAGAAGGAATCTTCCAGACCTGGCTCGACATCACACAGCATTCTCTCTTGTACTCTCGTGACGATTCTTCTTGGCTGAGCTTCATTACATACTTGTGCGTAAGACTTTCCTGACCAGTTCATCCCATTTCCTTCACATTTCACAGAGTCAGAAGGTCACAGACTCCGCTGAGCGACATGAAACAACCAACAGGTCAGATTATTAGCTTTGACATCCCAGACACGGGCTGTACAGGGAATGTGACTCAGCAGAAGAGGGAATATTTTTTCCTTCTCTTTACCTCCAGAAAGACAATGACACTACTATAAAAAATACAGAAGGGTTCATAATATTCAACAAATCCACTGGAGTTGGGGAGTGTCCAGTCCTGGGTCAACTTTTTGTCAGTGACAGGCAATTCCTCTTCTTTGTTTCTTTTCCTTGTTTGACTTTTTTGGATTGTACTGCATACCAAGGACACAATGCTTTGTTATTTACCCCTGTATACCCCCCCAGGTTTATGTTCATTCTGCTGCATGTATAAGCAGAAACCCCTCTATACAGTGACACCAGCTAACACAAACACTACCATAAATATTCAAAGGTCCTGTATCTCGACCTAATCTCCAACTTGATGTATAAGATATTTACAAATTCCATTTTGATCAACCCTAATGACACCATCGTGAGGGGAATTTATGTAGCTGCTCTGTCTGATTTAGGTTGCAGTGGAAAGATATCAGTTCAGCTGATATAAGAGGTGGGCATTATCAGAGCAAAGCACTGGATAATTGCTATCAATTACTGTCGAAACAGACCATGAAAGTAAAAAAAGATTGCATCATTTGTAACAATACGAAACAATCCCAGCCTCTGTAAACATCAAAAAATAAACCATTTAAAGAATCCCAGAAATCGATGGGACATACATTTAAAATGCTCCTAAAATGACTTACTGGAGCCACTTCTTGTGGGATATGTAACATCTTTTTATTGGTTTAATGAACATCGCTGTTCTGCAAAGCACATTGACTGACTTGTCAATGATACATTCTGAGAGAGGGACTAAATTGGTCCAGAATAGAAACTAATCAGCACTCTTGTTTCTCCCATGCAGCCTTTGGTAAGGTGACAGAATTACGAGAGAAAAATTGGAAGGTAGAGAAAGTTTTTAGCCTCTAGACTTGTCGCTTTCAAAAATAGATGGATCCTTCTTTTTTTCACGTCATGTTCTGAATATGAGGCTATCTCATTGTGAGCATACAGACAAAAAAACCCACCCACACCCGTTAACAATAAGTTCATTTACTGCGTGCCATGGAAAGAGAATCAAATTACAGTATCTTTTAAAAGTAACCTTTGGATTCTTTGAATCATTGTTTGGGTTTGATGTGCACCAACTTAATGAGATGTGTAGTCTGTATAAATGATTGGAACCTACATCAAAAGAATACTTTAGAACAGGTTCAGCAAGAACACAGAACCCAGCATGGATTACTCAAACGAAAAGCAAAATTTTACCAGTATTTATAAGGATAAACTTTATAGGGAAAGCAATGTCATGGCAATAAAACCTAAAACCTCTAGTATTCTTTTGGTGTTTCAAAGTCATAGAGATAAAGTATAATTCCGGGTTTGAGCCCTTGTGGCTCACACTACTCTTGATCGGTGGGGCGCAGGTTGCAAATCTCAAGGGAGCACAGAGAAAGGAATATACTAAAGAGAGGGTGCAGATGTAGCCGACCATGTGAGACTTCAGGTGTAATGCATATCTAATGTGAGGCTATGGAGAAGGTCAAGCAGTCTGTGAAATGAAAGCTATTAAAATCTCACAAAGCCGAGGTCCTGCAATTCTCAGCTCTAGCGAATGTCTGTCATTGGAGGAAACAAGTGCCTGAACATGCACACAAATACAACACACAACTTTACAGCAAACATAAACATAAAAAAACAACTTCTGAACTTCGCTCTCTAATCCAAATGAAAACCTATTGCTTTGCTACCCGTGCATCACAACACACAATATGGAATCCTATATACATACTAACACCCAGAGTCTATATAAGGTAGCGTAGAGAAGGAGCTGTCACAGAGATGCAGCCCAATCGCACATAAATATTCAGCTGGGCTACAACTTCTCACTCGTACATGTGACTGCAGAAAGGCATGAACACACACAAACACACACGCGCATGCACACACAACAGTGTGCCTCTCCTTGTGCTGTCATTAAAAGTGTTGGTCTGCGGAGCAGAAAGCCCCATGGGGGTGGAGGTGGTGTGGAATTGGGGAGCAGTGGAAGAGTGATTACCTGGCCCACTAGCCATGACCCTATATATGTGTGTGTGTGTGTGTGTGTGTGTGTGTGTGTGTGTGTGTGTGTGTGTGTGTGTGTGTGTGTGTGTGTGTGTGTGTGTGTGTGTGTGTGTGTGTGTGTGTGTGTGTGTGTGTGTGGACTCACACACACACGTGCACACAAATTGTGTGTCTCATATAAGACTTTAGCCAAAGATATGGCTGCACCATATCTAAAATTCTCAAGGTTTTACATACAGACAGCAACACTGGTGCTTAGAGGTTATTGTCCCAGCAACCAGGTATAAAATATATGTTTATACTCTGTTGTGTGTGTGTGTGTGTGTGTGTGTGTGTGTGTGTGTGTGTGTGTGTGTGTGTGTGTGTGTGTATGTAAGTGTGACAAATACATTGACTAATTTTGGCAGTAATTGAACACCATTTCAAAAACTGGAATGAATTTTACACCGTTCTCTTTTATTTCAAAATATTTCAACAAATTCTTTCTAAAAGCACAAAACACACTGGATAAGATGGTGATTGGGCACAACGCTCTGGCAAACAAGTGGCAGCTGTTTCCCTGCGCTGTGACTTTTGTGGGTCCAACACTCCACCAACCAATTTTAGCAGCTGTCAAAAGTCCTGCCACCAGCTTCCTTCATCTCTTTTTCCCTCACATGCACGCACAACAAACAACAATCCCCTGGCTGGGCTATATTGGTGGGATGGTGTGTGACAGGCTTATTAGGCTGTTTATCTGGCATATGTGATGGCAGTGCTGCCCCCTGAAGATGCTATTAGGCCAGGTTCTCTATATTAAAAAGATTTTCTCTGGCTTGGAGGTGTGCTGTGCATGAGCATTAGGGCTACAGGAAGCAGATTGAATTTACAAATGAGCTTTTATGAACTATTTACCTGAATTATTGAGTCATTTTACTTCAAGAACTCTTACAGACACAAAAGGGCAAAAAGGTGCAACCATGTTTTTTATATATGTATATATACAGTATAAACCAGTTGCTTTTCTACAAGTAATGATTAAAAAGCTCCTCACTGACATCTGTTGGTTAAAATTGGAAAAGACTGTAGGAAAAACACAAAAACTGAGCCCAGTGACGGTTTAAGCGGCGGTAAACAGCGCATTAGTCAATAGAAAGAAGATGAGGCTGTTGAACCGTAGTGGGTGATTTTAATAGAAACTTGTTCAACATCTAAGCCTGTACAGGGCAGATAGAACATGGTAGTAAATGATGATAAGGAAAAGTATAACAATCTGCATTTACCTGTAATGTCCTTTTCCTAAAATGTATATTACTAAAAAATTAAAACAAACTTTTCAACAGGCGAAACACCAGAGTTGTATTTAAACACAGAGAAAGTGAACAAACATGAGATCAGATAAGAGATATAAAAGATAATATTGGAATGGTTCCAAACAGCTCAAATATCACTGTTCCATTTATTACCATATCAAATCACAATCTATTCATGGAATAATGGTCCAGACAATGACGAGGAAAAACAACAGCGTATCGTTGCATTTCATCTACCATGCTATCCCAAGGTAGTTGTGAACAGAAGTTCTCCGTTTGATGATGTTTTCATAACTCCCCCCTTGGGGTGACGGTGCAGGACACTAGAGGGCTGCTTCTCAATGGGGTCTCAATAGTGCACTTGGCTTTTATCTTCCATATATTGTGTTGTGATCCTTCATGTGTGCAAGAACAGATGGCAGCATATGATACTATTGATCCACACAGTCAATATCCAGTGTGTGGAGTTCAGGTGTCTATATTTGCAGCCACAACTCTAATTGAGAAGAAACATTGAGACTATATTCAACGTTTTCTATGACAGACGATATGTGTGCTGTGTAAACAGATGGCATGATGTATCTTATATGACGTCTTATTAGTTTTGTAGTACAAATCTACAAAGCAATAGCACAGTTCCAATAAACGTTTACTTTAGCACTAGATGGAGTTGATTCTGCACTGAACTGGATTATGGAACTGCTTGAAATGGTTTAAGTCCTCTTCATCTGTCAGATTGCACATATAAATCACAAATCCTTAAACCACACATGCAGTTAATATGGAATACCACAAGGTTATGTGTTCGAACTGATACTACTTAACCTTTATACACAGCATGCTCTCATTGTTAGGAAGCAATAAATGTTCACTGTTAAAAGATGCTGTTAGTATCCGTCTCTTCACTTACAAAGCCATTCACGGCCAGTCACCATACCTTAAAGAGCTTGTAGTTCACTGTCACCCATTTAGAACTCTATGATAGGATGTAGGGTGACATGTGGTCTCAAAAATATTGAGCCTTTAATAATTAGGCGACAGATCTGAGTTCTGCTTCTGAGGTTTCTTTAAAGGGAATTTTTTCCTCACCACTGTTCCCAAATGCTTCCTTCTTTTAGAGAATGAAAGAATATTTTTTCTGACAATTTGGCATGATATGAATAAAACTGGCTATACCTGACTATCCTAAGAAAATGTTTGAATCAGACTGATTGGTTCGTCCCACCCTCCCTCCCTCCCTCACTTTCTTAATTAATTCATTAATACTGCACATTTTTGAAGGATTAAACAACGCAGATACTCTATTCTTAATTTTGCCAAGATATTGCTGTTGCCATAGCACCACCTATGTGATTACACATGTGAAACGAACGGTGTGTGTGTGTGTGGGGGGGGGGGGGTTAACTCATATACCTAATTACAATTACCTGCTTCTTAATGTCACCAAAGAACTTAGCCTTTTCTCATTTCAAAGTCCTGTAGGTAATTCATTTGATTTGTTGAAGGTAAACTGGGGTCGGCTGCATTCTCAAATTAATGCTATTTTAGTGTATTTTAGTGCAGTGCATGTCTAATCAGCTGGTGTATACTTACAACAGTTAACTCAGGCGGGGGATGTGGAATTGCAGTTTTTACTTAATATTTTACCTTATTTCTTAATTAATAATTTAATTTTAAGATCACCAGTACAAGTCCTACATATTCATGTACAGTATATATGTACATATGAGTCTTTTCATTCTCTATCCTGATGCTCTTGACAAAAGCATGACACCTTCCCTGTTGTGAGTCCATATTGAAGGTGTCTGTGTCCCAGTGTGTGTCATGGTGACGAGAGGTGACAGTGAGAAATGGCCTCCGGTTGTTGTGTATGTGATCGTGCACGCGTGTTGGCACAAGGCAGACATGTCTGCGTGTGCGTGTCCTTATACTATGATGGCCAAAGTTGAGAGGAAACGGCAAGGTGCCCCCACTCCGTTCCGTCCTGATGCCCCTGTCACTTCTTGGCCTTGTTCCCTTCCCTCAGCGTCCCTTGCCATCCAGCGAGAGGCAGGGGGTTGGGGGGTGGGGGTGTGGGCAGGGGGCGTGGAGAGGTTCGTGAAGCCAGTCACCCATCCGCAAGGGGATGGCCACCCTCCTCCCCAGAGCACAGGCATCAAGGAAAGTGTGACGGATGCGAACATCTCAAGATCAAGGCAACAACTTTGAATAAATTTATGTTTGAGAGGAGGCCAAAGTCTACTAATTAAATAATGTGTCCACATGGTGACTTTGTCTGACTGTATGACAAATACATGAGCCCTTGAATATAATATGATGCAGGTAGTTCTACCTGAAACACATAGACTACACAAGAACCTGTAGATCCAAGTAGGCAAAAAAGTGTATATTTGCTTATCCACCCACTTACGTCTACATTGATCACTGATATAATCCCAAAGCTACTATTTTTCCTTCAAAAATGACTGACCTAATGTTTGATCTCATTAAAGCATTAAAGGGTATACTTTCCTCTGGTTGACATAAGTCTTTTTTTCCCCCCCTGACAGCAGTACGTTTCAAAGAGCTCCAGGCTATCTCCAGGGGGAGGCAAGTGGACAACCAAACATGAGTCCTTGGTAGCATGCTAATTATGGCCTTGCAACATAATTAGCATTAGCGTGGCATACCATAGTAATGAGAACATTGAGGTAACGGATGACTGTGACAAGGCGACAGGTAGTTGTGGTGCGGAATTAATGAGAGAGAGAGAGAGAGAGAGAGAGAGAGAGAGAGAGAGAGAGAGAGAGAGAGGGGAGGGAGAGAGAGAGAGAGAGAGAGAGAGAGAGAGAGAGAGAGAGAGAGGGAGGGAGAGAGAGAGAGAGAGAGAGAGAGAGAGAGAGAGAGAGAGAGGGAGGGAGAGAGAATCGAAAACTACAATGGTTCTGCCAATTAGCTTTTCCCTTTGAAAAGGTTATTCATTTCACAGCACCGAACACGCCTAGGGAAAACAAAAGATTCAGAAGACAAGAAGCTTTTGCAGCATGACTTGCAAGTTTTATTATCCATTTTGTGTGTTTACTGGTGACTTCTTGATCTTTCTCGTATCAGCCTAATAAGCCCGTACATGTGTTGTGACAATTGTTTTTTTTTGTTGTTGTTTTTTTTAAGATACAAGCCTTGAGATTTACATATTAATTCAGAAAAGGAGAATTTATAAAACAGTTCAAATGAGATCCATCAAATTATTATCTTGGAACACAATGGTGGTAGGGTCCACTGACTCACAGGGACTCCCCTGTGTGTTACTTTGCTATTGATTGTATAGACAGGCCCTCTCTAATGAACTTGTGCAAGGCGTTCGCCTGTGGCCAGTGTCTCCATTCCACTTTGGGAAGAAGGGATCAATGCTCGGAGTGCTTGGAAGTTGGAAGAGAAAGCCAGAGAGATGACAGAGTAACGCTGCATTTTTTCCACACCCTGTTCACCAACTCCCTCCTAAACACACAGCATGTGTGTGCAATAGGAAGTGTGGATATAGGATAGGATACTGTTCAAGTTAAACTTGTCTATAAATGACTATATGCAGAAGTTTAGAGTGGATTCAAGCAAGAATACATTCTTATAAATATGTGCACACACACACACACACACACACACACACACACACACAAGCACAGCATACGACATGCCTGCTGGAGATAGAGCTCAATTTGAATGACAGTGAGCAGAGAAAAGAGGGCAGGAAGAGAAAAAGAAAATGAAAACTGAGGGGAAAAAAGAGAAATACAATATTATTTTCACGGTCTGGGAATATTATACTATCCTATCGGAGCCCAAAGCAGAGCCGAAGATATGTCAGAGCAATTATCAATGTGAAGATATCGCAACATTAGCACCACTTATTCCAAATTGACACTGATATCACAGAGTAATTTCAGATACTGTCAACATCCATGCCAAATATGATGACATTCATTTTGACAATGCTACTTCTCCAAGTATGATTTCCAATCTGTCTGGCTGTCATGCAGGACAGACGTGTTGACAGCCCAGTTAACCACTTACAAACTGACAGCCGACGGGAGCGGCTTTAGATGAGGTAGCATAACATAGCTGTAACGTTTCTTGGATCTCAAAGGCTTGAGTGCCCCCACCTCACCTGGAAGGGTTTGGCGTTTGTATCGTATCAGACTGAATAGATCGAGTCCAAGAAAGAATTTGGTTCAGGTTTTGTTAATATATATCAAAAAATTCTAAAATATTCTACCTGTGGAGAAAGGACTTTCTTTCCTTCTGCTGACCTAGTCAGGCATAAGCCAGAGAGCTGCGTAAGTATGAAAGGTCGTGACAGTCCGGTTGACAGGTGAGGCTTCAGGTTTACTCAAATAATGGTTGGGGCTCATAGTAAAGGCGGGTGTCTGACAAAATACTGCAGTGGCCTTGAAAAATGTAGAGTCGTATAGTTTTTATAAGACACCAGCCTTACTGAATAAATGGTATTTATTTAAGACAATGGCTTCGCAGTTACAGTTACACACGCACGCACACACACACACACACACACACACACACACACACACGCACACACACACACACACACACACACTCCTACTGTTGATTTCCTCCCGTGTACTATTGATTGGCTTTCTCCTCTTCCCCTAGTATTCTCTCTAACAGCTCCCCTCACCGATCTATAAAGTAAATAAAGGCAAGGCTGGAAGAGAGAGAGAGAGAGAGAGAGAGATGGAGAAAGAGAGGAAGAGAGAGCCAGACAGAGAGAGAGAGAGAGAGAGAGTTTGCATTCTTTTTGCTCTCAGACCAGTGAGGTGATTTCAAGGTTGATTGGGAACAACAAACTATCTGGATGAACACTTTGAAGATGAACAGCACAGTCGTTCCCCTCAACACATCTCCTTCCGGCACAAAGTCAGTGTGTGTGTGTGTGTGTGTGCGTGTGTGTGTGTATAGCATATACGTGTGTGTGTTTCATGTGCTTTGGCCTTCTTTGCAATGAGATATTAAAGATGCATCGTTTAAGCCTTTGCAGTCCAGTGCACAGAGCACACGCCTGTTTCATATTTTCAATCTTAGTAGGAAAACCTTTGACCTTGACCTGACCAGGAAAGATGAAAAAAACCCCAACACTGTTATAATTCCCAACACATCCATATATTTTTCTTTTCTCAACAGCACAACAGACTGACCATGGGAGCAACACAATGCTAACGTTAACATGTAGATGATCTTTCATTGGTTAAATTTTAGGCCACCGTCTGTTTGCAGGACTCCAGGCCAATCACAAAGGCTGATTCAAGCATAATGGAAATCTTTAGGCGTTATTTCTTTTAAGCATCGCTGCGACTAACAATAGAAATTGTCATAATTGACTGGGCATACAAGTGGATGGGGAAGCCTTTGAAGCTGTTATTCAGTGACTCTTCATTTTAAAAGCTCTGATGTCCAAAAATGAACATGAATGACACGAGATTGAAGGAATTTATTACTCTTAAGGGTTTTATACTCTATATATCAGAAGCCTTTACTTAAGGACAATAAAAACATGTATTTCAGGTCATTTCAGTTGTATGTCGTTTCTCTGCTCTCAATTTTTACAAGTTGATGCTAAACAAGAACCTTTCTAATCAATCTATGGAGTGTGACCGGTTGATATCTAGCCCCCTATTTTTTGCAATCAGCCATCCCCTGATTTAAATTGTAAGCACATTCCATCTGGTGACCATTAATTTGTATTTTTTTACATTGATCTAACTACTTTATCTTTGATTAAACTCAGCGTGTGGTGGCTTCATGTTTCCTAAAGGGGAGCGAGTTCAGAGAATGGAGTTCAAGGCAATTAATTCACTGTGACAAACTCTGGACTGTCACAAATTCATGCGTCTGTGTATGTGTGTGTGTGTGTGTGTGTGTGTGTGTATGTGTGTGTGTGAACTAGCCTCTAGCCTCTGGTATGTGACCCATAACCCATGTGTGGGTGTGTTGATTTTGAGACTATCTGGCTATTAATGTCCAATTTTCTCATTGTTTTACTTCATCCTCCTTCCATTATTTTGGAGTTCCATATGTAGATTTGCATGCACACTCATGCATACAGTGATAAACATACATGCAGTATGAAGGCTTTACCCACGGGCTAGTGCAGTAGCACAACACAAGAAACCAATTTTCAATTTATGGTGTAGTGGGAAATCATTCCGCCTGGAGGGAGCGCTATCTTATTCTCCGATCTTGATGGACAAAGGTTCAACAGCAGCTGGGGTGTATGGATTCCTCTGCATGTCTGCATGAATGTGTGTTTGTGTGTGTGTGTGTGTGTGTGTGTGTGTGTGTGTGTGTGAAAGTGAGACTGACACATGCACACACGCTAAAAGAAATTTGGCGTGAAAGCAGGTTAGCAGGGCAGACAGCGAGCGAACTGCAGAAAATAAGATAATCTTGCTCATTTGCACCAGGAGAAGCCATAAATGTCCTTGTGTCAACTCCTGGTTTGGAATGATGCCCATCAGAGGCCTGGAAGTGCCCGCCAGTGTCTGTGCTCTCACCAGGCTCTGGTTTCAGGGCTGGTAAACAATGCCAGTGGTTAAAGTTTGGTAATGGATCCAAAGGTTTTCTGGCACGAGGCCGAGCCCCAGGAAAGCGATCTAAGAGTTGGCTGGAATACCGACCCTGACCCTGAATGTCTAAGGGCTGAAAGGGATGGAGCACCAGGCGTGGGTCCAAGCAATATGAAGCTAGGGTAGGCTAACCAATGGTCTACAATGGTCAAAGATGTACTTACGTGTTGTGCAGGACACACCAGCCACAATGGGGGTCTCCCGATCCGAGACATTCACTGCAGGTTGAGTATTGACCACAAGCCTCCACCGGTACCCTCGACAGCTGAGGAGACACACACACAGCAAGGATCAGACATTCCAATTTACTCCTAAATTAGAAATGAAATGTGTGTATTTTTCCAGACAGTGAAATAAAAAGCTGAATTTGTGATATTAAATGGAGCGAGGGATCAAAGTACTGTTTTTAGTTATTTGCCAACTTTCAAATATCCTCCTCAGGTTAGACAAGCATACCGATTTTCTCTTCCTCCTGCGTCGCTAATGGCTCACAGGTAACAGAAAACCTCAGAAGTAGAATGAAAATAAAGGTGTACGGGGAGTGTGAGTCATCGAATAAATGTTAAATTTCATGCTGGGTAAATGTGACGCTCCTGACCTACTAAAAATATGACAGAATATTTCCAACAACTTCGACTGGAATAGATTTTAACAGCGATAGTTAATTCTAAACAAAATAAAATCCTGCTGTGTTTGGAGTGATGATTGTTGCCTTATTGTTCTCTTCTATAAACACTCTTAACAAAACTACAGCATTGCAATTAAAGGTTATAATTCATTAAGATAGCAGCTGTAAAGCGCCTCTATTAAACTTTGTTGCTATATTTTCCATGATACGAACAAACATCTCTGGCAGACGGCAAAATAAATTCCAGCGAAATGTTATCCCTGCTTCGAGGAGCATTAAGAGCCAAAACAAACATAAAACACTCATCACCAGTAAGGAAGCGTGACATTTTATAACGGCGCTGATTTTCATGAAAATGTAACTGCTTGACAGCTTCAATCTTTCTCCACCGGCTCCATATGGGAAACGTTACTGCTTGGGGAAAGCCGTCCATCTATTATGATATACGCGCCTGCCAATTCAAACTGGCATTGATGGGCACTGATTGGCACGGGCCTCTATTGACCGAACACAAAGGGGCGAAGCGGAGGTAGATCTCAGACGTCTGCTCCTCTGGTCACCATGGTAACAGCATGGTACAATCACAGGAGTGTCTGGCACTTTTGATTAATGAGCCGTCATTGGTGAATGACTGCTGTCACTCACAGCGCTCACCGATGACAGCAGGGTAACAGAGATGACATCATCAGTGTGGGACATGGCGATGAAGATAAATGTGTGTGTGTGTGTGTGTGTGTGTGTGTGTGTGTGTGTGTGTGTGTGTGTGTGTGTGTGTTTGTGTCTTGTGATTGTGAAAAGTTTTAGATTTAGATAAATGTTTCCTTTTCTCAGCGACATAATTTGTTATTTTTGACAAATTTTTCTTGGTAATACTTGGAAAATGGTTCCCATTTAAATGGGATTTTAGAATTCAACTTAAACAGAATGTTTTTACTATCATTGTGCAAGAATAATGTGTACCGTTCCACATATACCCTTGAGTCATAGTTGTACTTACTAGGAAATCAGATAAGCGTAAGAAGCAGATATTACTATTCCATTTGAATATACTTACCTCTGCAACCGCAAGAAAATAACATTATAAATTAAAAACGGTCAAAACATACAACAGGCATGAGCGTAATTTATTTTAAAAAATGCAAATCTAGTGCCTTGTTTAAAGATACTGTCATACTGATGTAATCTAAGCAATTCTCACATCATTTCAAAGCTGCACCACCTCAAACAGTTGCTTAACTGCAGATTCTTTTGTACAGTAGTCGTTTTTTTGAAACCTACAGATAGGAATGACGCAAATAAATGTGTCTTTAGGGGACATTTTCCCTACTTAATTCCATAGTTTAGGGTTGAAAGAGGACTGTAATTAAACCATAGGGCATGGCTGAATGTAATAGCAGATCAGGGATGCCTCTTTGAGCATGCACACACACACACACAAATACACACACATAGTCTGGCGTTACGCACTGGCTGCCTATGTCTCAGCCTGTCCCTCAAATGCAAGGAAACTGAATCAACGCAGCAATTTCACCTACACTCATGTCACCGCAACACACGTCTGCACACAGATGCACATTGACACACTTACTGTTAACTGAAGTCTGACGCTGACACCCTGGCGCGATGGAGATATTTTAAAAAACACTCCACTATATCATTCTCTGTCTTGTTCTCTACATTTATGTCTCTTCTGTGTGCCTCTCCAAATACTATAAATAGCATATTCAGACACACACACACACACAAACACACAGACATTTGATGCAGACACACACAGCCGAATGATTTCAGAAGGGGAGTATTTCCTTGTCAAAGTCAAGAGGATTCCTGTCTGCTGTAACAGATTAAAAACAATGCCAGTGCATCTTTGTGTGTTAAGCAATTTTTTTTTTAACATCAGGTGGTGTGTTTTCTCCTTCCTACAATGTAGAGGCATATTTGCATTACTTAGATAAAAGGAATGAGTTTCAGATGGAACAAGTGCGATGGTGACGCAAATGTGTGTGTGTGTGTGTGTGTGTGTGTGTGGGTGCGCGCATGACCCAAACTTCCACGCTGATCCTCATCTCGCGTGACGGATTCCCTCCCCTCCCTGTCACTCTCCACCAATCCCGTCCTCAGAGATCCTCCAGCGCCTCAGTCTGCTGCCTGCTAAATAACCTGTTAGCCTTGAAGAGAAAGACCATTGTGTTATCCTATGGAGGGATTTCATGTTATCATGAGAGTGGATGAAACTGCAATCTCCGTGTGTGTGTGTGTGTGTGTGTGTGTAAATGTGTGTGTATGTCTATGCAGCAGTGCCAGAGCATGTAGCGGTTTGTCACCTCGTGATCTGTCATGAAAGCGAAGCGCTCAGACAGAACTGTCGCAAACAATGCCGCCATATCTGAACGCGTTATGATTTAACACTCCAGCGGTGACAGATATGCCGTTACGCACACCACCCACGCGTACGCACATATACAAAAACAGAGAAATTTAGACAGAATACAACGAGATGGACCTCCTGATGCCTCTTCGGGCCTCAGATGCCTGTTTCTGGGTAAATGGTTTTCACCACAGATAAAAAAGCACATACACACACACACACACACAGACGCAAACGCAAACACACACCGCGTTCTAGAGCTCAGCAAAAGTCATGGACGCCAGTGTGAACTCTGTTCCAGAGCACGAATCCTGATATCATTCATTCTGTCTCTCTGTCTGTCACTCAGACGCTGTGAGGTGTGTAAGATCAGACATTCATCATCTCTCCAGAGCCGTCATTCTCCATCCGGTGCACAAACACACACACACACATACAGTACAAAATCACACACTTTAGCAGGCGACACTTTTGTTCCCTCTTTTATCACAAAAAAATTGAGGGATTTGGTGGCTAAACGACCCCCGTGCACCCCTTGTCACTCTCATCTCGATATCATATTCATTTCATGCAATCTTCTTCGTGGGCTTTGCCAGAGGGGCAACCATTATGGCTCAGTGTCTCTTCACTATGGCTGCACTATCATATCAGCAGGGATAAATACAAAGGATGGGGTGGATGGCATTCATAATTTCCTCCTGTTTCAGGTGAACAAATGACAGCCATTACACCCTACACGCTCCCTCCCTTCACAATAGGGAGAAATGGAAGGCTCTGAATGTAATCCTGCTTTTAAAAAAAGGCCAAGATCACAGATGCATTTGATATTTTACTGCGTAGGAAGAGAAGGAAAAGATCATTGATCATTTACCGCCATACCACAAAGGCGTCAAATTACAAATGTGGTACATGTACACTAAGTGTGTGTGGTTTTTACTTTATCCCGGGGAAGATGAGCTTTCATTTTAACTGTACTCAGAATTCCGACTTCAAATCTTCCAAAACGCCACGCCAAAGAGATGAAAAGCTCGACTTTTTCTCCCCCCCTCTCCTCTTCCTCCCTCCTTCAGCCCACCTTCTTATGTAATGCCAGGGGGGCCTTTGAGCCAACCTGCAGTGGGAAAGCGATCATTTAAGAAATCTGCAGAGACTTTTATTATTAACTAATTCTTCTGCCCTGTGACTGTTTTTTTTCTCTTTATCCTACTCATTTCCTGCCCCCCACCCACACTTGTAATTAAATAGGAATTTCACCTGCAGCCAAATTCAACCGCTCCAAATGAACAGAAAGAGGGAAATTAAAGTGATAGTCCAATCATGCCTTATAGCCTGCAGGGCTCACTGAACTTCTCTTATTTTTTCTCTTCATCTTCCCCTCGGCTACCTCGCTTCTTGTTCCTCCTTTCCAGATGTGAGCGTGTTCATTCGTTTGGCACGATGCTGACGTGCACCAGTGCTACTGGTGGGGAGGCATAAATTAATAATACTAAATATTAAATGCATGTAATGCAATGTTATTCTGTTTAATAATTCTTATTGTAACTCATTGCGTACAAAGAAAAATCTCTGCTTACCACAGCTGCTGTCTTCAAACAGAATAAGCATAAACTTGAAAAAGATAAATATGAAAATGGAAAAGAAATCGAGAAAAAAAAAACACAATACGTAATAATAAAAAGAAGAGTAAGAATCCCTGACCCTCTATCCAAGGCAATGTCGTGTTTATTACCTCCGACAAAATAAATTCACTACTATGAGACAAGATAAAGCAGAGATGAGCTGGGATCAGACTATGTCTGGAGCAGTGCTGACTCACTCTGGTGTAAAATATGACGCATCTTCAGATGCTATTAGGTTAGAATGTGAAAAAAAAAAATCTTTTGTGGAACTTCCTAGGATAAGTATCAGATTTATAATGGCACCAACGTCATTCCAGATCTTATAGTTTGTTTTTATTCCTCCATCACGTTATCATGACCTGTGTCTGTCTCCCTTGTCAGATTCAAATACGATGAAACATCTGAACTAATTTTCTATTCATCAACATACAAAGGATGCAAAGTTTAGAAAGCCGTAGTGCTAACATCGTACCACTGACATCTCCTTCTAGTGTCACCTGTCTGTCACTTTATGTCACCTCTCCATTACCTTATGTCACTTCTCCGTCACCTTACGTCACCTCTCAGTGATGGAATCAAAGCAGAAGCAAAGTGCATTTGTTTGGCACCTGTTTAGGTCTGACGCTTCTGTACGCAAATAGGATTTGCACACATACACACGCACACGCACACACACACACACACACACACGCACACACGCACACACAGGGAGTGCATCATCTTTCCTTGGGGCAGATCCTGTGTAAAAAACAAAGTCTGTATTCCACAGTGCACCATTTGGACCATTTCCATTGGCCAAGCCGTCGATGAAAGATGTTCATGATGACCCACATAGAAGCCACATCACGTAGATAATTCAAGTCTATTATACAGTATAATGTAGTAAAAGACTCACATCTTTGTACGATGGCGAGTGGGAGAAGAATACAAAACTCTGAAACACCGAGAGAGAACACAAAGGTAAGACTTCAAAAAGGGATTCTGAGTGTGCTGAGAGTTCACCCCAACCTTGTCTGTCCCACTTCATTGACATTTTTCTGAAATATGTGAAGCAGTGATGCCTGAAAAGCTAACAGCTCTGTTCACTTGCCTTGTTAGACCATAGCAGCCAGTAGCCAAACTGTGACACGACATAATATGCACATCTAAACCCTCTCATAGCTCATAGCTGTACGCTGGAGGGGTGAGGAAGCCTCGCTGGAAGGGATATGGGCAGAACTTTGCAGCTAATGGAGCTGGTGTTAAACATCTTTGATGTGATGCAAAGATGTGTGACTTTCACAGACTGGTTTCCCTGAAGGAAAAAACATTTTTAAAAGCCTATAAATGATCTCACTCAACTATAATCCACATTTTCAATAATTAACACTCAGATCTGCATTTGCACACTGAAAGTAAATAATTCAGCAATGTGAGTGTGACAGCACTTTGAAGCAGCAGTTTAAAAACCTTGCTCTGTCATAGAAAAAACCCCAAAAAGAGACATAAAAACAAGAAAACTATGTAGAGACACGCGATAAAATCCAACCGCTGAATGACTGAGCAGTTGTTTGCAGGATGGGTGAATGTTTTGCTGGTTTGCTGGAGGGTATGGAGGCTATGGGAACATTTGATGCTGGATTAAATGACTAAGACACGACAACAACAACAAAAAAAATTGCCTGAACGGCTTCCAAAAAGCCCCAGAAACCCCCCGTCAAGCCTCAGCAGAGCCAGCTGCTGAGTAATAACTTGCCCTGCAATAAGAATTGTATTCATTCAAATGATTTTCCCACGATCTAGTTCAGATGGAATTATTTGTGTTGTGTTTGACTCTGTGGATATTTGTGTGAAAGGTGAAGGAATTGTAGAGCCGCTATGCAAATTCATGCCTGGAATAATTGTGATTTTTTTTATTCAATCATTAATAACTTTGTTTTCTAACTTAACATGTGATGAATTGTGTGTATGCTGTGTGTGTGTGAGAGAGACAGAAAATAAGAAAGAGAATGAGGACGATCCAATTGAAGTACAACCAGTTGCTGGATTGATGAGTTAGCAGGGATGACAGATTTCTCCTCTGTGTGGATTGGTGAAAAAAAAAGAGGGGGTTGGGATACGGATTGTATGGGTTACAATTACAATGGTTAGAGAGAGCGGGTTAGAAATAGAATAAAGATGGATGGAGAAAGAAGAGCTAGAAGCACAAAAGACTGAATCCTCATTCACTTTACAAATCCCTTTAGGAGTGAATAGGGGTTGTCGGAGCAAACATCTATAATCCTGAGAGAAAAACAAACCTGACAAAGAGGACAAGGAATGGAAGAAAGAAAGAGAGAAGAGATTGAAGAGAAATTCAATAAAGAGTGAGAAGAAAATGCAATTTGTGACTGGGGCAGTGGAAAGCATTATTTGCAGTACATGATAATTCATAGACATGAGTCTGTGTGTTTGCCCGGCTTTGTCCTCTAATGACCGAATAATGTGAAGTGCGTGATGGTCGTCACTGAAGCTGGAGTTAAACTTCTCTGTGAAGGTTTACCAGGCACATAGGAATTTATTTATAGGCGATGGAACATTTTGAGACTTAAAATTTTCACAAAGAGCGAGTCATTCTTTTCCATTTATGTGCTGTAATGGAAAACACAAAAGTTTAAACTGAAACTACAATTTATCCACCAGCCAAAGAAAAAGAAAATGACTACTCAAAAGACAATTATGAACACAAGTTATTACGTTAAATTTCTTTAATTAAATTTGTGATACAAACCAGCGATTACAGCGACGATAAGGTCCA